>NC_045435.1:5871153-5932343 GCF_002776525.5 Piliocolobus tephrosceles | reverse complement strand
TATCTATCTATCTATCTATCTATCTATCTATCTATCTATCTATCTATCTATCTTTTTTTGAGACGGAGTCTCACTCTCGCCCAGGCTGGAGTGCAGTGGTGTGATCTCTACTCACTAAACCTCTGCCTCCCAGGTTCATGTGATTCTCCTGCCTCAGCCTCCCAAGTAGCTGAGATTACAGGCACCCATCACCACGGCTGGCTAATTTTTGTATTTTTAGTGGAGACGGGGTTTCACCATGTTGGCCAGGCTGGTCTCAAACTCCTGACCTCAAGTGATCTGCCTGCCTTGACCTCCCAAAGTACTGGGATTACAAGCATGAGCCACCTTGTCTATCCTGTAGGACAATTCTGTTCTGATGTTACTTCTTCAAAATTGACTGTGAACTTCCTGAGGGCAAGGACTATAGCTTATCCATCTGAGCATTGCTGGCTTGTAGCACCTATAGCAGTGGGCACTAAGTAGGTGCTTAGAAAATATCAGTTGAATTGGATTGTCAGCATTTACTTAAGGCACGTAAGGAAATATTTAGCGATATGAGACACATCTTCTTTCCTCATGGATGCACATACTAAGTGATGAATTATACAGAGTTTTTTTAGGAATAACAAGGAGTCCCACTGATTCCTGGGACCTTCAGAATGTCTCCAGGCAACTGGACCTTGAAATACAACTTAGAGGGAGAAAAGCGATGCTATCTGTGTTATTCTCATGATAGAGATGGAAGTTTTTCAATAGGACATTAACATGATTTTTCATCTACGGGGTAAAATTGAAAGTCAAAAGAAACAGGGTTGCCTCTTTCTTTTGCTTATTGCAAAAAGAGGTGTTTGTTTTCACTTTTCAGAATTATTTGAACTTGCTTTAATTTTATTTTTAAAAACATTCATTTTTAATCAGCAAATAGGTATATTTATGGGGTACAATGTGATATATATATATACTGGAATTATTATATCAAGTAAATTAACATAGCCATCACCTCACATACTTACTTTTTTATAGTGAGAACATTTAAAATCTCTTAGCAGTTTTGAAATATACGGTACATTATTATTTATTATGGTTACCATGTTGTGCAATAGATCTCTAAAACATTTTCCTTCCGAGACCTTGATTAACATTTCCCCATTGCACCTACCCCACTAACAGCCTCTGGTAACCACTATTCTACTCTCTACTTCAACTTTTTTAAGTCCACATATAAGTCAGTATAAGGCAAATACTGCATGAAGTTCCACATCAAAGACATCTGTGTGTGGCTTATTTCACTTAGCATAATGTCCTCTAGTTTCATCCATGTTGTTACAAATGACAGAATTTCCCAAAAGAAGTATTTGGTTACTAATATGTGCTCATAAAACAGAAGTTAAAGCCCTTGTCTTGAAAGAAATAATATTTATCTGTTAGGAGAATAAAATGTAAATGCCAAGTTGATTTTTATAAATTAAATGATCATAAATAGTCACTTCTCAAAAGAAGACATACATACAGCCAACAAACGTATGAAGAAAAAGCTCAATATCACTCATCATGAGAGAAATGCAAATCAAAACCACAATGAAATTGTGGTTCTCACACCAATCAGAATGGCTATTATTAAAAAGCCAAAAAATAACAGATCCTGGCGAGGTTGCAGAGCAAAGGTAACACTTTCACACTGTTGGTGGAAGTGTAAATTAGTTCAACCATTGTGGAAAGCAGTATGGCAATTCCTCAAAGAGCTAAAAGCAGAGCTACCATTCGACCCAGCAATCCCATTACCAGGTATATACCCAGAGGAATATAAATCATTCTGCCATAAAGACACACGCAAGCAAATGTTCACTGCAGCACTGTTCGCAGTAACAAAGACATGGCATCAATATAAATGCCCATCAATGACAGACTGGATAAAGAAAATGTGGTACATATATACTGTGGAATACTATGCAGCAATAAAAACAAGATCATGTCTTTTGTGGGAGCATGGATGGAGCTGGAGGCTATTATCTTTATCAAACTAACACAGGAACAGAAAACCAAATACTGCATGTTCTCACTTGTAAGTGGGAGCTAAATGATAAGAACTTATGAACACACAGGAGGAAACAACAGACACTGGGGTCTACTTGAGTCAGGGAGTTGGGAGGAAGGAGAGGAGCAGAAAAGATAACTATTGGGTACTGGGCTTAAAACCTGGGTGATGGAATAATATATGACAGATTTTCCTATGTAACAAACCTTTACATACACCCCCAAACCTAAAATAAAAGTTAACAGAAACTTTTTAGACATAGATTTAAAAAATTGCAATGATCAGTGCAAATAGCAACATTTCTTGGCCTAATAATTAGAGAAAAATGGGTTATTTTGTTTTTCAGGCATAGACAGGCGTAGTATAGAGTCTGTCACTGATGGTGTTATTTATAATGAATGTTATGTTTATGTAATAATTTAAATAATAAACATGTTAGAATAAAGGCCCATTGATATAAAAGGGGGCAGAGTTCAGTGAAATAGGTATTCCCTTTACATTTATATTGTACCTTTTTGTTGTACTTAAAAAAAAAAACTTGTTATTTGAAGCCACTTAATAAGGTATAATCAAAATATATGTGCTTGGTTTGAAGGTTTTTATGAACTTGAGTTTTCCTTGTTTCAGATTTAGTGGAGTTTAACTTGGGTAGTCCCAAGAATGTGGGTCCCTTCCTTGCAGTGGACCAGAAGCACAACATCCTGCTCAAATACCGCTGCCATGGTCCACCCATCCGCTTCACAACCGTCTTTAGCAGTGAGCTCCATTATGTGGCGAATGAGCTGAATGGCATTGTGGGAGGGAAGAACACAGTGGTTGCCATAGCTGTATGGTCTCACTTCAGCACCTTCCCTTTGGAAGTGTACATCCGGCGGCTCAGGAACATCCGTCGAGCAGTGGTTCGGCTCCTCGATCGAAGCCCAAAGACCGTGGTGGTCATCCGGACGGCCAACGCCCAGGAGCTGGGACCTGAGGTGAGCCTTTTCAACAGCGACTGGTACAACTTTCAGCTGGACACCATCCTTCGGAGGATGTTCTCAGGGGTTGGAGTATATCTCGTCGATGCCTGGGAGATGACCCTGGCCCATTATCTACCGCACAAGCTGCATCCAGATGAAGTTATTGTGAAGAACCAGCTGGACATGTTCTTGTCCTTTGTGTGCCCCTTGGAGACCTAGCCTGTCTTGGAAGGGCCTGGAGGAATCATATTCAATGACCTTCTCAATTGACCTGAGTTACAGAAAGTAGCCCCAGTGAGAGATGACTGCCATTAATAAGCATAACATTTCAAAAAGATCTGAACTTTATATGATGACTTACAAGGAGCTTAGAAAATGCAGGTTACATTTATATCTACCTATAGGATTTTATCCAATCTTGACTTAGCCATGGTAGAACTCTTAACAGCATCTACACACTGTATTGCTCTTATAACCAAAGATGCTAATGATTAGTGTATTTGAATTAGCTTCTCCTGGGAGGGTTGATTACTTTGCTAAAGAGTATGAAAAATATTCTGATGGAAGGGACAAGTTTGGTTGGTAGTAGAGTGTTTGTAGCTTATCTGGTAAAGGAAATTGAGTGCATCTGCATGCATAGCACAAGTAGTCTATCTTCTGGCGGTTAACTAGAGAAAGCTTACAGTCAGAGGCTCTTGTGAATGCACTGAAGACTGCTGTGTTTCAGGAGTTTCTCTTGATGATCTACCTTTTCTGAATTACTTGAAAAGGCCAATGTGCTTGGTTCGAGTTTTTTAGTGGGAATATTTACAATTTCCTGCTTTTATCTAGAAAAGAGCAGAAGGGAACTATGAAAGCAGTATATATAAAATCTGTGCTTTGGAATCGATACTTGCATTTGGTGATTGTTTTTTATTTGATTCAGCTAAATTTTATGTGTTGAATACTTACTCTAGAATAACTACTTTTGGAACTGGAAGGGGGAAATCTGTAAATGGAAATTTATTTTTATGTTCTGAAATTTGAGGGTTTTAAGAATTGACTTTTGTGTAAAGAATGCTATTGTATTATAAAGCTGTGGAAGTTTTTCCCACCAGTTTCAGGTGTTTTTTTTTTTTTTTTTTTTTGCTGTTATTTTGAACTACTTACCACAATTAGAAGTTAAAATCTAATTAGAAATTAATAAGCTATTAAAATTCATGACAGGTTTTTTTTTTTTTTTTTTGGTATTTCTTGATTTGGGCATAAAAGGCACACCCATTCTCTCATGCTTGGAAGAAGCTGCTATTCCTACTGGCTATCTAAGAAGAATGGAATTATTAATTTTATTTGACTTATTAATTTTAAATGAGTTTAGTTAATTTGGGATCATTTAGTTAGTACTCTTTTCTTTTTGAGCTATGATAGATTATAATCTAGTTTAAGTTGCTCCTAAGTAGACAGATGAAGAAACTAGGGAGGCCTTAGAGAGGAAGACAGATGCTTGAAGTATGAACGATACATACCTTTAGAAGAATGGGTCAAATAGTTTGCATTTTTAATTTAAAATAGGAGGGCCCCAGATCTTACTTTCCTATCCTTGAGGAACACCTTCAAGTTTTTAAAGTATTTTATGGGGAAAGAAGATTTTTAATTGTTTCTGAGTCTAATGAGGCAATAAAATATGTTAAAATAGTTTAATTTTAATGGTCCTTACGCTTTACAGTACCTAAGGATCACTTGTAATATCTGACAAAAATGCAGAATTAAGAGTCATGGCAGGGTGTGGTAGCTCAAGCCTGTAATCCCAGCACTTTGGGAGGCCAGGCAGGAGGGTTGCTTGAGGCCTGGAGTTGGAGACCAGCCTGGGCAACATAGTAAGATCTCGTCTCTACAAAAAATAAAAAATGATCCAGGCATGGGCCGACAGTCCCAGCTACTAGGGAGGCTGAGGCAGGGTGATTGATTGAGCCCAGTGGTTCAAGGCTGCAGTGTGTTATGATTGCGCCACTACACTCCCGCCTGGGCAATGGACAAGAGATCTTATCTCTAACAAATTTTGTTAAAAAAAGAATTAAGGCCAGGTGTGGTGGCTCCCACCTGTAATCCCAGCAGGGATTACAGTCTTGGGTGGCTGAGGTGGGCGGGTTGCTTGAGCCCAGAAGGGGCTTGAGCCTGGGTGCCATGGTGAAACCTCATCTCTACCAAAAAATATAAAAATTAGCTGGGTGTGATGGCACCCACCTGTAGTCCCAGCTACTTAGGAGGCTGAGGTGGGAGGATCGCCTGAGCCCAGGAGGCAGAAGGTTGCAGAGGTTGCAGGGAGCCTTGATTATGCCACTGTACTCCAGTCTGGGCAACAGGGCAAGACCCTGTCTCTAGAAAAAAAGAAAAAAAAAAAAAAAAAAGAGGGACCATGATGCCTCTGGGATTTATGGAACCAACCTTTGTGGCAACTGCTTAGTGATTCTATGCAATGGTGGTATTCCACACTTGAAGAAACACTAAGAGAAGAGGTAAGGTAGAATGAAGGAATAACCATGGCTTGTTTATTAATTCAGGGGATTTACCAGTAACTAGTTTAGTTCTGTTCATGATCCAGTAGTATAGGTGATATTAGCTCCGTTTTATAGATGAGGAACTCAAGTTTAGATTTGAAATGAGGTACTTGAAAAAAGTCCATATCCCTTTTCAGCTAAAATTGTGAGACTTTCATAAAGAAGGGTTTGTATTTATTTATTTGTTTTTGAGACAGAGTCTTGCTCTTTTGCCCAGGTTGGAGTGCAGTGGCATGATATGGCTCACTGCAGCTTTGACTTCCTGGGGTCAAGCGATCCTTCTACCTCAGCCTCCTGAGTAGCTGGGACTACAGGTATGTACCACCATGCCCAGCTAATTTTTGTATCTTTTTGTAGAGACTCGGTTTTGCCATGTTGTCCAGGTTGGTCTTAAACTCCTGAGCTCAAGCCATCTGCCCACCTCGGCTTCCCAAAGTGCTGGGATTACAGATGTGAGCCACTGTGCCCAGCTGAGAGTTTTTCTTTTCATGAAAGAACTTCTAGACATTTCCTCAAGGATTTGTAAAGGAGGCTGAGCGGTAATTTTCCCAGGAGAATTTTGAAAAGAAAGAGGGCATTGCTTCTCCAGTGGTTTGGAATGCTGCCACTTGATTGTGCAAATGCTTTCATATCATCTTGTCTAGTTTCTGTTATTTTTTGATTTGGTGACATAGCTCTTAAAGATTTGGTGACACAGCTTCTTGAGGTATTCTCAGTCACTTTCATCTCTCTTTAAAAAAATTTTTTTAAAAAACTTTTAAGTTCAGGGGTACATGTGCCAGTTTGTTTCAAGGTAAACTTATGTCATGGGGGTTTGTTGTACAGATGATTTCATCACCCAGGTGTTAAGCCTAGTACCCATTAGTAATTTTTCCTGATCTTCTCCCTCCTCCTACCCTCCACTCTCCAATAGACCCCAGTTTGTGTTGTTCCCCTTTATGTGACCATGTGTTCTCATCATTTAGCTCTCACTTATCAGTGAGAACAACTTTCATCCCACATCTGATTTGTCTGTCTTCACTCTGGTGTGGAAATTTTGATAGCGATTCCTATACCACTTAAACATTTCCCAGAATATTTAGATAGAATAGTTTCTTCTGAAAAGTTTATTTTAGGCTAGTGCCATATGGTTGTGAATATTAGCATGGTAGCCAAATAATAGTTTGTTTTAAATATATATTTCCTAGTATAAATATAAGGGACATCATAATTTTTAAAAACTATAAAATCTAGAAGAAAAATGTATGGATAAAATCCATAATTCTATCATCTGAATGCAATGAACATTAGCATTTAGGTATATTTTCTTGCAGGTTTTTTAACCATATAGTTATAGAGAATATGTAATTTGGGTCTGTGTTTTTTACATATAAATATTTTTCTATGTTAAATAGTCTTCATAAGTTAATGATAAAGATCTACTTAATAGTACTGCTACTGCAGTTTTCATTATTAGATAAGTTGATCATTATGGTTGGACATTTAGGTTTACAATATTAAGCAGTGGGCCAGGCATGGTGGCTCACACCTGTAATCCCAGCACTTTGGGAGGCCGAGGCGGGTGGATCACGAGGTCAGGAGTTCAAGACCAGTCTGGCCAAGATGATGAAACCCTGTCTCTACTAAAAATACAAAAAAATTAGCCAGGCGTGGTGGCAGGCGCCTGTAATCCCAGCTCCTTCGGAGGCTGAGGCAGAGAATTGCTTAAACCTGGAGGGGCGGAGGTTGCAGTGAGCCGAGATTGCACCACTGCACTCCAGCCTGGGCGACAGAGCGAGACTCCGTCTCAAAAAAAATAAAATAAAAAGCAGTGGTTTATATCAATTTCAGTGGCTTAAAATATGAATTTCTATTTTGGAATGACAGAATTTAATGTAGTGAATCTCATGTTTCAGAACTGAGATGATTGATATGATGCTATTTGTGATAAAACTCATGATAAAGCCTTTCTATGCAAATTACATTTTATAGAATTATTCTACCAAAAGTCACCTTGCTTTAGTGAATGTAAAACTGACCTTTGGTGTTCCAGTATGATTCATTTTGCCATTCTGAATAACTATCATTTTAATTAAGACCACTTAACTGACACTTCCTGGATTCAATTATTAAGTTTCAGATTGAAAGTTGATCCAGTTTAATAACTGAATCCAGTTTCACATTTATCAATCTGAAAACTTAGTTTGCAGATTGGTAAATCAGGGTACTTGACAAGAATAAATATGGTAAGTCTTTACATATTCATGTGTTACATGCCAGAAATGAGTCTGTTTCTGGACCCTGTTCAGGGAAATAGTGATCAGTGAGAGAGGTACAGGGAAATAAACACCCAAGGGAAATGACAGCAATAAGCCTCCCCAACTTTCTAAAAAACTGCTCAGCATTATCTCTGTGAGTTCTGGGTAAATTCAGCTTTTTAACCTCAGCTAGTCACTAATGCCAGAAATTCCACTTTAAGTGTATTTATTTTCTTGTGTTAAGCATTATTCTACCTGGTTTATGTCTACAATGTAGTATTAGTGTACTTAGGATTCTTGACACCTCGGTGTGCAAATAAATAAAATTTTGAAGTTGTTTTTCATTTGAAGGTGAGAACACAGCCCCTTGAGTGCTAAGGGGACCTGGGAATCCTAGGGGAGTGGAGGTGGTGGAAGATAAGAGGATGACTGAGGGCAGGAGTTTAAAGGACACAGAAGCTAGGAGAGCACTGTACTCCACCAGCTTCAGTCTAACTTGTCTCTTAAAAGTGCTTTTATATTTTAGCTTTTTTAAAAAGTGTGGTCCAGGCACGGTGGCTCATGCCTGTAATCCCAGCACTTTGGGAGGCCGAGGTGGGTGGATCACCTGAGGTCAAGGGTTCAAGATCAGCCTGACCAATATGGTGAAACCCCGTCTCTACTAAAAATACAAAATTAGCTGGGCATGGTGGCACATGCCTGTCATCCCAGCTACTCAGGAGGCTGAGGCAGGATAATTGCTTGAACCTGGGAGGTGGAGGTTGCAGTGAGCCGAGATCATGCCATTGCACTCTAGCCTGGGCAACAAGAGTGAAACTGTCTCAATAAATAAATACATAAATAAATAAAAAATAAAAAAGTGTGAACTTAAATATATTTATTTGTGTGTACATATATTTTCTTTTTTAATATTCTGGTTAAATGAGAGGCTATTGGTCCTCTTTTAGTTTTAAGAGTCTAATGATGTGTACATCTAATGCCCATTCCAACTGGATTGTAACGCTGCTTGGGGAAGATAACTTAAAAAAAAGTAGTACTGAGATTACAGCAGCTGGTGTCCTAAATGGAAAAGAAGTGAAACTAAATGTCATAGGAGAAACCCTTTCAGTGTTGTGCAGTGATTCATTTGCTGTGAAATCTACCCCATTACCATTCCCCTTACCTCTTGAAAATAAAGTGATCTTCATGTTACAGGACCATTGCTTTATTTATGCCACAGATTCCTTGTCCTTTAATTAGTCAATGAAGGCACATGACAGCGATACTACTTTTTCATTGACATATTGTAAAAGCTGTATTGTAAAAGGTAACTCCCTCCACCCGCCCACTGCACCCCCACGGTTAGGGGCCACACAGAAAAAGTGAAATAAGATGAAGTGAATCTGATGAGAGGCAACTCTAACGCCCATCAGGAGATTCACTAGGACATTTTAAAAGAACATCTTTAAGGAAAAAGTTTTGTCTGAAGACGTTGCCTCTGATTCCTCCCTGCGGCTCCAGTCCAGGTCTTGGAGCCGGCCCTCGAGGGGAATGTCCGGGACTCGGGTCGGTACCTTTTTGGCCTGGGAATTTCCAGTGTGCAGAAAAAAATCCACAAACCTAGTCCTCGCTAGCCCCTCCCTGCCTCCTGTGGCCGTTCTCAGTGCCCACGCACCCCAGTTCGAACGAGAGGATGACCGTATTCTGTATTTTAGAAAACGGGCTCTTAGCTTCCCCCGCCCCCGTCCCTCACTCGAGTGGTGAACTGAAAGCGAACGCTATAAAGGGCGCCAGTGCGAGGGGCGAGCTTCCTCTTGCCACGAGGTCAGATGGCGAGTTCTTAGAGAAAAAGGCTGTTAGCTGCTGCTTATCATGTAACCTCAAAAGGAAACTGATCGTCTTTCTCATGCTGTCACGTACTTGGGTTATTATCGCTGATTAGAGCTGGAAACAATCGATTTCCTCTTACGTATTTGTTTGACTTGACTCTTCAAACACAAAGGTATATTTTTATTATTTGATGTTTTATTAAAATATCTTAAATGCTAAGATTTTTTTTTTTTCTTTTTCTTTCCTATTCCCATAGTCAGATTCTTAACTTTGGAGTCACTCTCTTGTGTTTGAGTAGCCATACTTGCTTTGGGGCAAAATACTGGGGGATAGTTTTTTGGAGAAAGAACATCTCGGACGTTTTTGTAGTTTAGTAATAGCAAGAATCATGTCTGTTTGCTTTAAAGGCCCAGGAAGGACTAAGATACTAATGGAGGAGATCGATAGAATGCGTGATGAAGTATCATAAATCTAATGTAACACTGTATCTTCTGTCAGTGACCTAGAACTATGATATCCCAAGGCAGAAGCCTCCCAGGAGATTTGATGTGTGGGTTTAGAGGTGTACTTTCCCACCAAGCATAGACATGAAACTATATGGGAAAATATATCAGAGTAAATTGAAGTACTTTATAGCATGCCCTCATTCATTCTTACATTACTTCTGTAAAATTAAAATGTATGAATAGCCATTTTATGAATGAGGAAAACCTGAAATTTGATGATTTGACTGGACCCCCAGATTCATGATAATCTGTATATGTTAAGGGGTTTGTTTGAATAAAAGCATGTTTCTAAATAGAATGGATTAGAGATTCTTTTCATTGGGATTAGTGAATTTGCTGTAGTGGTTGAAGGTGCTGTCCAAAGAGGATGACAGTTACATAAATTTTAAGCATTTGGTAATATATATTCCCTCTATTTAAATCTGACATCTAAAGAAATATTTGGCTGGGTGGAATTTTTTTTGCTTCTGTTAGACAGTGGGTTGTTTAAACAATAAAAGGAGAGAAAAGTTTCCAAGTCTCATTCACCACCCCACATAATCCCAGATGGAGCAGGGCATCAGCCACACAGATCATCTAAACATGCAGATAACCCTGCAGTCTTTTTATTTGGCTTCAAAATACAATGTATAGTCCACCACCCCTCCCCACCGTCTTTCTAACATCATCCTGCTGAGGTCAAAGACAGTTGGGGAGGGTACAGGCGTGGAGCACTGCGGTGGCAGAGGAGTCAGTCTGAGAGGAGTTAGCACATGACATCAGTGCACAGCGCAGATGACGGGAAACGTTTGGCAGCATCCTTTCCAGTGTGGAGGTGATAACCAAGGTCAGCATAATCCAGCTGTTCAGATACAGACTTTTCCTCACTGAGGAAAAGGAAGCAAACCCTTCTCTTTTCTTGCCTTGATACAGACCCTGCTCTCAGAGAGCAAAAGAAACCCTTTCAGAAGCTACAAAGCCATGGAAAGCATTACTGAGGGGAAAGATTTTCTAATTGTTCTGAGACCAACAATGAATTGCTTCTGAAAACACCATTTTCTTTTGACTCATAGCTGACACTGAACTGGAGGCCTCTTGATTTTTTCTCCCAGGTTAACAGGAAGATCTCGAGGGCCCTGGCTGAACTTCACCTTTTGGCTTTCTTGGCCTGATGCTGAACTCCCGAGGGTGAGAAGGGCTGATATTTCTAAACGAGTAGCATCCAGGTGTTACCTAGCCCCTGGCTGATGTCAAAGAGGGTGGTGGGATTTTTCTAAGATTCTTTTCTTAAATTAGCCGTTTTTTTGAAGTTGCTGCAAAATTACTATGAATTTTACTTATAGGCATTTTACTGTGATTTCATGAGAACTAAGTTTGTGTGTGTGTGTGTGTGTGTGTGTGTGTGTGTGTGTGTGTGTGTGTGGCTTAGTAGTATTTTTTTAAGCCAATTTGTTGAATTTCCGCTATTTTCCATAGCAGGAGGACATATGAATACATCTAAGAGGGGAAGTCAGCTCTCTGATTACTGACAGTTTCAGGGTTAAGTAATCTTTAACAGGCTTGGAGAGCATCATGCCCCCTCATAGTTTTGGTGAAGAGGCTCCTTAAAGCTAGCGTATGTGGTTTCTGATTAAAGCACTTTCTGTTCCTTTAATTTGGGATTGTCTGTGAAGTAAAATACCTTCCTTTCGAACGTAGTGAATGAAAATATTTACTGCCGCTGATGGAGTTAGTGGATTGGGAATGAACACTTATTAAACACTTGTTTTGGGAGCTTACCAGCAAGATCTCATTTAGCCCTACAGCATTTTAGGTAGCTGTAATTAGTTTTATTTTATTTATTTATTTTCATAACTTCAGCTTTTATTTTAGATTCAGGAGGTGCATGTGTAGGTTTGTTACCTGGGTATATTGCGTGATGTTGAGGTTTGGGGTACAACTGATCCCATCACCCAGGCCCTGATCATAGTGATTTTCCAGCCCTTGCTTGCCTCCCTCCCTCCCTCCCGCCTCTAGTCCTCAGTGTCTTTGTTGCCATCTTTATGTCCTTGAGTATCCAATGTTTAGCTCCCACTTACAAATGAGAACATGTGGTATTTGGTTTTCTGTTCCTGTGTTAATTAATTCACTTGGGATAATGGCCTCCAGCTGCATCCATGTTGCTGTGAAGGACATGATTCTATTCTTTTTTATGGCTGTGTAGATTTCCACAGTGTATATGTACCACATTTCCTTTATCTCGTCCACTGTTGATGGGCGTCTAGGTTGATTCCATGTCTCTGCTATTGTGAATAAGTGCTGCAATGTACACACAGGTGCATGTGTCTTTTTGATAGACTTCACCACGACAAATGGTGAATTCTGTCATGGTTATATTAAACAATAATCACAACGCTACGTTCTGTATACATGATACCAAATATCTGAATTAAACTTATCAAAATACTGTTAATGACCTAGATGTGATATCTATAAAATGCCAACCTCCAGATATTTGGAGATATTAAAAATGATTTTTTCACTGTTTGTTCAGATATTTAGCAACTTGCAGGCACTTTTAATATTGGTAGAAGACTTTTGGATACATGTTAGCATTGAGTAGTTTATGTGCATCCCCAGTCCTCTGATTGTTTCAGTCAAGTTTGCTAGACAGCCTGCTACTGTGAATCTGTAGAGGGTCTGATACCGTAAATCATGCATTCTCAGAGAGGGTGAGATTATCTACAAGAGGGCAAAAATTGGTTCTTCAGGGAAAAATCTTAGCTATTACAATGGTTTGTGACCCCGAAAGGGAGCATGGTACATAATAGGTATACAGTGTATCTGTGGTATTAAACTTTCATCAGGGGATGATTAGGAAAGAGATGTCTAAAAAGGCTCCGTAGTGGGTCTAATACTGAAAGACAGGTTGAGACATTCTGTTATAAATGCTCTGCATGTACTTATTCAACTGAGGTCAAAATATTTTTCTGTGGTTTGTTGTCTTTTTGTGTCTTGCTTTGTGTCTACATCCTCATTTTTCATGGATTTTAAAAGTACTGGTTTCCAGAGGAGGAACAACATTTTTAGTTTCTTTTCTTTTCTCTTTTCTCCTCCTCCTCCTCCTTTTTCTCCTTCTCCTTCTTCTCCTTCTCCTCCTCTTCTTTTCCCTCTCTCTCTCTCCTTTCTTTCTTTTTTTTTTTTTTTTGATACAGATTCTCCCTCTGTCACCCATGGTTGGAGTGCAGTAGCCTCATCTCGGCTCACTGCAAACTCCGCCTCCCGGGTTCAAGGGATTCTCATGCCTCAACCTCCTGAGTAGCTGGGACTATAGACACATGCCACCACGCCCGACTAATTTTTGTATTTTTAGTAGAGATGGGGTTTCACCATGTTTGCCAGGCTGGTCTTGAACTCCTGACCTCAAGTGATGCACCTGCCTCAGTCACACAAAGATTTGCTTTTTTTTGTGAGACAGAGTTTTTGAGCCTCTGTCACCCAGGCTAGAGTGCAGTGGCATGATCATAGCTCACTGTATCCTCTACCTTCTGGGCTCAAGTGATCCTCCTGCCTCAGCCTCATCAGTAGCTGGGACTACTACAGGTGCATGCCACCATGCCAAGCTTCTTTGTTCTTTTTTATTGTAGAAATGGGGTCTTGCTATGTTACCCAGACTGGTCTCAAACTCCTGGTCTCAAGGGATCTTCCCACCTTGGACTCCCGAAGTGCTGGGATACAGGTGTGAGCCCCCATGCCTGGCTTTATATTTCTTTATTTCAGGAAAGTTTTATTCTATTATATCCTTAAATGCTTTAAATATATTTTTTAAAATTGTGATAAAAGATACACAAGTTGCCATCTTATCCATTTTTAAGTGTACAGTTCAGTGCCACTAAGTACTTTTCATATTACAACTTTTACCGCCAGCCATTTCCAGAACTTATTCATCTTCCCAAACTGAAACTTCATATCCATTAAACAATAGTTCTGCATTCCTCCCTCCCCCAAGTCCCTGGCAACCACCGTTCTACTTTTTGTCTCTATGAATTTGATGACTCTACATACCTTATATAAGTGGAATCATATAATACCTATCTTTTTATGACTGGTGTATTTCATGTAGCGTAATATTTTCAAGGTTCATTCATGTTGTATAAATGTCAGAATGTCCTTCCTTTTTAAGGCTGAATACTATTCCGGCCTGTGTGTAAGTGTGCCTGCCACACTTGGTTTATCCATTCATCTGTCCATGGGCACTTGGATTGTTTCTATCTTTTGACTGTCATGAACAATGCTGCTGTGAACGTGGGTGTACAAGTATCTGTTGGAATCCTTGCTTTCATTACTTTTGGGGATATATCAAGTCATTCTATGTTTAATTGTTTCAGGAACTGCCATACTATTCTACACAGTGGCTGCACCATGATGAATTTCTTTTTCATTCATTTTGTGCAGTATTTGGCAGAGTGCAGTGAATAAGTGCGTACACCATGAATATGTGACAGAAAATGACACGAAGTTCTGAGTAAATCTGCTGAATGATTCAGCACCACTATTAAAACAACGTCTCCTATTTATTCACCCTTGCATGGCCACGTACTACAGTGCACACACTTACGAAGATGTGCGTGGTTGGCAATAACTCTATGAGAATCATTGAGGCAATGCACTTAGATTCCATGTGGGTCAGATCTTTTTGGAAATTTGGAACACTGGCAGTAGAGTTCCACATCTTAAACCTAGGGAGGCTTGCTGGAGGTTTAAAAGGGCCAGAGCTACAAAGATGATCCACAGATGTGGGGATTAGGTCTTGTGAATGAAGATGAACTGAGGACACTTTGAAGATAGGAATTGTGTGAGTTCTGATTGTTGCCCTTCTCCTCCCCTTCCACACCCATTCCCTTACCTCTGCAGCATAGCACAGGGTGACTTCCTAAATTTTGGTTGAACAAATAACCCAGGAGGGGAAAAAAATGAAAGGATGATTTATTTTTTAATCATAACAGTTGTGAAAAGTTGTTCTGAAGGCCATAAGAACTTTCTATGTTGTATCTCTGCTATGGGGAAAGGAGGTGCGTTTAATTTGAGGTGGAAGGTAAGAGTTTGAAGAAACTGAAAGTGATCACTGGGCAAGACTGCGAAATTTACCCTTGGAATTTCTAGTATCATGAGAGACGAACAGTCTGAAAGATGGCAGAGGCTGATATATCATGGACCTTCCCAACCCTGCTCTTCTGTGGTAAGGTTTCATATCTTGTAAACAGCCAATGAAAACAGTTGTGTATGTTTACCTCTAGTATTGAACAGTATCCAGCATTTAGATAAGAAAGGGATTGTTAAGCCCAACACTAATGTCAAAATCTAGGGCAGAGTGACAGATTGCAGCCAAATTGTAGCAGGCAGGAGGTAGGCTGGGTAGTGATAATAATGTTAAAGGACATGCTTTCTCCACCCCACACCTCACTTAGGTTTGTCGGCTCTCCAAACTTCATGGTTGTTCATTTTGGGAGCCTCTCTTAAAATGCAAATAACCTTTAAGAAGGGTTACTGTTGATGCCTTGATGTGAATTAATTTTTAGATTCTTTCTTGAAATTTTACTGGATGAGAAGGGCACAGAGACTTCCCCAATCAGAGTGCAGATAAGGGGTGAGGTAGAGTGGCAGGAGCAGTGCAGTGAACCGAATGTGAAGGTTAAAATCAGACTTGGTGCCTCCCCTACTCTCCTTCAGTTGGCTTTCCTGTTTCTGTTCTTGGTGCCACCACTATAATCCTCAAGGCCTTGGAGTTACCTCTGACCCTCATCTCTCTTCCTCCCCTCCCCTCCCCTCCCCTCTCCTCTCCTCTCTCTTCTTTTTGAGACAGAGTCTCACTCTGTTGCCGAGGCTGGAGTGCAGTGGTGCTATCTTGGCTCCCTACACTCTCTGCCTCCAGGGTTCAAGCAATTCTCCTGCCTCAGCCTCCGGAGTAGCTGGGACTACAGGCACCCACCACCACGCCTGGCTAATTTTTGTATTTTTAGAAGAGATGGGGTTTCACCATGTTGGCCAGGCTGGCCTCGAACTCCTGACCTCAGGTGATTCACCCGCCTCAGCCTCCCAAAGTGCTGGGATTAGAGGCGTGAGCCACCTCACCCAGCCCCTCCCCTCTCTTTCTGTGTTCAGTCTCTTGCCGGTCCTATAGATTAAATGTGTGAAATCTCTAAACACTTCCCCTCTTTCCATGCCCAGGAGCACCACTTCAGTTCAGACCTCCAGTACCTGTCACATTGACTGTTGCAGAGTCTTTCCTGATCACTTGCACACAGCTGCCACTGTGATCGTGCTTTTACCTTGTTCGAAACCCCTGTATGGCTCCCCATCACATCAGCTGTCCACTGTTTGCAGGCAACATCAAGGCCCTGAAGGGTTCCAGACTTGACCCTGTAGTCCTCCTCTTCTCCTATGTTCTCTTCAAGTTGGGCCGATAGTCCAAAGAGGCCAAAATGCTTAACAATAAAGTATTAATTAGAACTTTGAAAACTGAATAATAATTATAACTACCATCATTGAGTGTATATTATATGTCAGGAGTTGTGCTAGGCATCTCGTGACACTACCACATCTAACCTACTTACTGGCTGAATTCAGTTAATATACCCATTTTATGGATGAGAAAACAGTCTTAGAGAAGTTAATTAAAGCTGCATGGTTATTAAGTGAATGGAGCTTGGATTTGAACCCAGGTTTGTTTGACTTCAGAACCCCATGCTTTTAATCAAGGGGAGAAGAATATTACAGGCAAGAATTCTAGCTTGGGTAAAAATTTGGGGGCAAGAATTAGTGTGCTATTTTAGAAGATACTCATAAGGACTGCATGTTGAAGAATAGAGATAGAAGTATGATGGGATAATGTTTTAGTTGGCTAGGGCTGCCGTAATGCCATACCACAGGCTGGGTGGCTTAAACAACAGAAATGTGTTTCTCACTCTTCTGGGAGATTGGAAGTTCAAGATAAGGTCTTGGCAGTTTTGGTTTCTCCTGAGGCCTCTCTCCTGACTTGTACATGGCTGCCTTCTCACTACGTCCTCACATATGGTGTTTTCTCTGTGCATGGACATCCCTGGTGTTTCTTCCCTCTTGTAAGGATGCCAGTCAGATTAGATTAGAACTCACCCCAACAGTCCATTTTAACTTATACTCTTTAAAGGCGCCGTCTCCAAACATAGCCACATTCTGCGGTACTGGGGGTTAGGACTTCAACATGTGAATTTTGGGGGGACACCGTTCAGTCCATAACAGATAGGTTTGATGTAGCTGGATTTTAGAGGATGTGAAAACCAGGCACAGACATTTAGTTCTGATATGGAAGTTCACAGGGTAGAGTTGTGGTTCAGCAGGGGAAAACATGAATGTCATTGCTTTCTCAAGCAAACTTCCAGCCACTCTTAAACATAAAGGTAGTTAGAATGAGTAGAGTACTAAGGGGTGAATGGGAACCATTTTGGAGAGGGAACTATTAACACTTTTCTATAGTGGAATAAAAGAATTGAAATAGTCAAATCTTTTTTTAATTTAATTTAATTTTAATTTTTATTTTTTTTGAGACGGAGTCTGGCTCTGTCGCCCAGGCTGGAGTGCAGTGGCCGGATCTCAGCTCACTGCAAGCTCCGCCTCCCAGGTTCACGCCATTCTCCTGGCTCAGCCTCCCGAGTAGTTGGGACTACAGGCGCCCGCCACCTCGCCTGGCTAGTTTTCTGTATTTTTTAGTAGAGACGGGGTTTCCCTGTGTTCGCCAGGATGGTCTCGATCTCCTGACCTCGTGATCCGCCCGTCTCGGCCTCCCAAAGTGCTGAGATTACAGGCTTGAGCCACCGCGCCCGGCCTGAAATAGTCAAATCTTTAATTCCTCTAGAGGTTTCTGGAAAAATGAAGATAATCTTTTGGTGAGGGTAGAGGGACAGAGTGGGGGATATGGCAAGTTTCATGTTAGACTTGATTCTACTCTTGGCAACATGGAATTAGAACTCAGAGAAAAGGTCAGAGGTAATAATAGGAATCAACTCTACACAGGTCAGAACTGAACCTGTGGACGTGGATAAGATTGCTCAGACTTCAAAAAGGACAAGAGACAAGAATGCTCAGATCTGAAACTGCTTTGTTGTCACATTGGTTTGGAGGATAGTAGGGAGGCACTCCAGGAACTCTCTAGGTAAAATAGCACTTCTGGCTTTCTTCCTTGACCTTGCTTTGCTTTTCTTTATAGCACATCATGGCCGCCTGTATTATATTATATAGCTTTTTGATTATTGTCTGTCTTTCCCAGTAGGACATAAGCTCTGTAAGGGCATCGATGGCCTTTCTGTTCAGTACCGTATTCATAGTATCTAGAAGTGTGTCCGGAACATTGTAGGTACTCAGTAAATATTTACTGAGTGAATCCATGAACAGGTGAATTTCTACAATCAGTATCATTTAATTTGATAATTAGATTGCTCGATATCTCCCTTTTATCTTTTCTTAAAGTAAAAATTTGTTCTTTAACAAATGTCTTTTAATAAATGAACGTATAGACACGTGTATTTGATAATCTCTAAATATCCAGCCTATTTGAGAATCTCTAAATATCTAAACTTGGGTTTGTTTCTGTGTTTTCCCTTAATTTGTACTTTCCCCAAACCAAGATCACCTGGTTCCTTCTCTGCTACCATCATTTCTTTATGAGAAAGTAGTTATGACTGTCTTTAAAAAGCCAGGCATTTCCATACTCTGGTTACTTTGATCAGATTATCTATTCGTATCTACTTTTATATTTTTTGTAACTTTCATAGGTTATTTGTGGAGTCCTTGGTTTCTGTGAGGTCTCTTTTCCCTTTGCTCACCATACCTGTATTTAAAGGTTCCCATCTCATTGTACCTATATGGGTGCCAGATGATATGAACATAAGAAATTTGTTTACACCATTCTCCATTCTTTTCTCGGGGAGTACTGCCAATTATGGGATGGTGTCATGAAGTCATAAGATATAACCTTAGGTAGGATAGGCATTTAAACCAAGTCTACTCTTTCCTTTTTCTAAGGGATCATAATCAAAGTTAAATGTGAATCTATGTGTATTTCATACAGATGAAGACTCTCAGTAAATCTAGCTTTTCTTTTTCACTAGTCTGAGTGGTATACCTGGCACTAGAATTATTGTGTTAAGTCATTTAAAGCAGTTCTTCAGCAGATGGGGAATTCTTCCTTGAAGGACTATTAAAAAATCACTGAGGAAACGTTTTCAAGGGCCACACATCCCCTTTTTGAAAATCATAGTGGGTGATTGAGCCACAGAACTTAGCTTGAACAACAGAGTGAGATCCTGTCTCAAAAAAAAAAAAAAAAAAAAAAAAAAGAAAAGAAAAGAAAAAAAGAAAAATCGTACAGGCCACAGAGCACCTTTCTGATGGGGCACGCCATACCTGTCAGGTGGAAAACACAGGGGTGAGAATCACAGATCAAAGAATCTGAGAGTTAAGCTGAACAGAACATGTAAAACTAAAGGGGGACTTTGTTGGTTTCCATCCTCTCCTCTTCACTGCCAAATTAACTTTTGGTCCCCCAGACACTTGTTTGCTAGAATTTTATGGAACTTTAACACTGTACGGAATGATGTAGGCTGATGGGAAGAGGACACTCTGCAGGGCAACAGGACAAGTCTATAAAATCCAGAATCAGATTAAGAGATGAAATTCTGAGCACGCTTGTTGGAAAGAGAGAAAAAGAGAAGGACATCGAACCTGTTTACTGAACCTATGGCCAGTTTAGTGCATCTTTAGGAACTGTTCACTATAATAGTTGTCTGACTTACAAATTCTACAATTATGATATTTTTATGAATATACTCCTTTGTAATCAGTTTGACTGCATACGTGTGAAAGTGCTCTGGGAGAAAAATTCAATGCAGATGCGAGGTATGACTAACAGGTTTTGTCCAATCTGTAATCAATCATTTTCCACTCCCTGTAGCCATATGCGCACAAATAAGAGGGAGATTTACTCAATGGTCATAATAATTTATGGGAACAGGAAGGGAACTAACACTTATTAAGTGTCTAGGATGTGTCAAGTACTTGACATACATGGCACATTATCTCATGCCATATTAGAAATTTGATTTAGATACTTGTAGATCAATGTATAGGCAAGTAAACTGAGGCTCAGAGATTAAGAGATTTGCAGGTCCATGTAGGCCAAAGCCCAAGGTCACGTAGCTGGTAAAAGGCACAGATGGGTATGCAGGCTTCAAAGCCATGACACTGCAGTGCCTCTAAGCACTTTTGCTTAAACAAGGGTTGGCAGGCTTTTTCTGTAATGGGCCATGTAGTAAAAATTTAGGTTTTGTGGGCCAAGAGACAAGATGGAGGATATTATGCAGGCACTTACACAAACATTTAAAATATTATCATTTTAAAATGTAAAAACCATTTTTAGGTGACAGCTGTGCAATAGGTTGGATATGGCCTGCAGGCCATAGTTGCCAACTCCTGGCCTAAAGTATCCAGAAAATGTAAGCAAAAGCAATTTGGGGGAGGTAAGGTGATTGTTTGAATAAATAATTGTCATCAACTTTGTATTAAATTTGCATAGTCTTTTAGTAACAGAATTCAGATTTCCTAATTCCAGTATTAAATTATTCCTTCATAAAATTATTCCTGTTGATAGCTATACATGTTTGATGTATTTTGTCTGTTAGTATTCATTGTGTTTGGCAAGATTTCATAACTGCGTATTTTACCTCCATCTTTGACCATTCTCCCAGTTGTTACATACATTAGAGATAATGTATGTATATAAAGTACATAGTATTCTGCATATGGTAGATATTAAATAGTGGTAGTTATTATAAACATTATAAGTGTTCCCAAGTATTATTATATTATGGATCTATGATTTATTACTATTTTGTTGGTATTAATATATGTTACACGTGATGTAAGCTGATTTCTCCTTCTCAGATCTTAAACATTTTTATAATTAGTCTTTCTGTCTGGCACACACTATTGTCCTTGTTTACAGAAATTCAGTATAAATCCCTAGAGACTTATAAAAACAAACAAAATTTCCTAAAATCCCCCAAAACAAAAACCTCAAGTTTTAAATTCTGAATTAAAAGTTCCAGAATTAAAATTCTTCTTGAAAAAATGTGGCATATAAGGCTTTCATGCCTTTAAATAAGACATAACATTATATTCTTATCCCTCGTTTAGTTTGACAAATATGTGTTATCTGTGTTACAAAGGGAAGGGGGAAGAAGATTTTGGATATGAAAGTTTTGAAAAACATAAATTCTAATCAACATGTTTATGAAGCAACTATGTACTGAACATTTATAAGTACTGTACTCCTTTTCTATATTAATGAGCTCAGTTTAAGCTCAATTTAACCTTCCAAATTTAGCCTTTTCTTTAGGGGAAAACAGAAGGTTTAAGTCAAAATATAAAGGAAAAGTATAATGGTTAGAAGTTTCTTAGCTTTAGGCCTTTGCAGGTCCATGTAGGCCAAAGCCTCATACAAAGGAATGGTGAAGCGTCTTTTGGTCAGAAATTTTCTTTACTTAATTTCTGTAGATCCTAAAATTCAACTATAAAATATTCAGTTCTTTGGGGTTAATTGCCTTCAGATTTTTCTCCTTAAAAAGTAAATATTATCAGGAAAAATAACAATGTTATATATTTATAGTACAATGTAAATTAGCTCATTAGTTCTCTTCCTGAAAACTGAAATCCTTTCCCAGAGCATGTACATTTTTTACAGTAGAAGGGTACAGGGTTGGGTAATTTTGCACTATGTATTACTGTCTAGAATGTGCAGATTTATATAGGAAAGAGTGTCACAAAGAAGAATGGAGAGGAAAAAAGGAGGGAGAAAGGGGAGTTGGGATTAGAAGATACTTTTTGGTCCTTCACCATTCTGTTTTAAGGCAGTTCAGATTTTAGTGTCCTTTAAAGCAGGCAAGAGTTGACAGTATTCCCACATTCAGCGTTTAGGAGGATGCTTTCATTCATATGTGTGGAAATGAAACTTCTGGAGTTGTCAACAAGTCAGGGAAAGCAGAAGAAGCCGTGGAACTTGTAATACTGTCTGCCTTTTTGGACAAAGCTCACCTGCCTCATTTTTATCTGTAAGTGTCTATAGTGGATAAAGTTCATCATTATAAATAGAAACCAGAAAACACCCTTATAAGCTAAGAACCGCTTACAGGGTGAAAGTTAAGAAAGTGTACTTGTTTCATATGGATGTTTTGTGTGAGTTTTGGTTATTACTATTAGAGACAGAGTGTGGTACACAGCCCTTCAGACTAACACCAAACACCACTCCATCATATATATGATTTTGCGTGAAACATATGCATTTTATAGTATGTAGATATGTTCTGAAATCAAATGGAAGAATTTTCATTTCTTTAGAAATGAAATGTTAAAGGGGAAGAAAAATTTGTTTTGTTTTCAGTTTATACACTTGGGATTCCTGCTGGGCTAGAAGGATGGGATGCTGAAAAAGTATTTCAGGGTATTGTAGCATTGCTGTGATTCAGGGTCTGTTTATAAGGCATCTGTTTATTGGGATGTTCGGCTGTGTGACCTGACTTTGTGCAAGGTGCCTCTCTGGCCGCCCATCAGAGGACAGACCTTTTGTACCTGCTGGGAAGCAGTGGAGTTACTTTACATAGTGGATGACTCACTCACACATTGTGGGTGCTCAGAAAATATTTGTGAGGAGGACAAAAGTGGTATATGGCATCTCCTCTGATACTTTCATATAAAAGGAAGTTGCAGAGAGATGACTCCAGGGACACTATTAATTTTTTCTTCACACAATCAGTCCATAATATGCAACATTGTGCATACTATACATACAGTACTTAACGGCATATCAAGTTTATTCTCTTAGCAGTGAGCAGGATGTTCTGAGATGTGCAAACCTTTTGCTGATTCATCTGTATGATGATCAGGTTACTGGTTGGAGAAATTTCCTCAATATGGTGTACTATGCTTTGACATCAGGTGCTAATAATTTACTGCAAACAGGACCTACAGAATTACTTTTAAACACAACCTTTTGATCTTTCCAGATTAAAACATACAAAATAATAGGTTACACCATTGTAAGGAAACAGCTTATAGAACGTACTAACGACAGCTGTCTGTGCCATAGCCTGGTTGGTCAGGTGGCCTATTGGGAAGTATATGAGTGCCAGTAGAACTGAGTTCATATATCTCAGAAATAGTAATTGTTTCTATTATATGGATACTATATGGACCAGAATGTTCACACAGCCAGGTATAAGCTCCACAAAGACAGAGATGACTGTTTGTCTGATGTACCACTGTGTCCCAGTACTTAGAAGAGTACCTGACATTTATAAAGCACTACTAGAAGAATAACTAGAATTTGAAAATATGTGGTCTGATTTACTCATCTGCGTTAGAAAAATCTGTTAGAATACCCTGAAGTTTAAATGTTTCTTGAGATGTTGAAGTATGTTTTACATTGCTATGGGGATAATAACAAATTATTATTTTTAAGGGAAAGCATTCAACAAGTCAACACATAAGATGATATCTGTTTTGAAAGCTCCTGAAAGATTTTATGTTCTTGACAAAGAATTCTGGGCAAAAGACAGCTGGGTTTTTATATTTACGAGATAGATGAAAATCGTTTTATAATAATCCAAGTGCAGAGAATGAGGAGATTCTAATTCAAGGGGCCAAAGTATTTGTTTTGATGTCTGTACAGTATTGACATAAAATAATTTTGGAAGCATTTCCACTTGTTTCTACCATCCAGTTAAATATGTACCAAGTAACTACCTACTAAGTAACAGGTACTTGGCTATTGACAAGGGATACATGTCTCGGGAGCTTATAGTGGAATAGAGGACATAGACTCATAAATGGTTAATTTTAGCACATCCTAAGAGCTATGATAGAAGTCTATGTGGAGACTAAGAGGAAGGGCCCTTAGCCCAGAAGTGGGGGTGACAGTTGGGGTCAGGGGAGGAAGGGAGGGTCAGGGAAGGCTCCAGAAGTGTTGGCTATTAAGTGAGTCTTGAGTGAGTGTTGGGTATTAAGTGAGCATGAGTTTTTGGGTGAGGAAGAGGAGAGAAGAACAGCAAGAGCAAAGTCCCAGAGCTGTGGGAAACTATATTCAGTTTCGTATTACTGAAGATAACGAGGAAGATGAAGCTTGTGAGGAAGGCAGGGCTTGGACATCTGTCATTCTAAGAAGATTGGACTCCATGCTAAAAGCAGTAGAGAGCCACTGAAGGGTTTTTTTATTTTTTATTATACTTTAAGTTCTAGGGTACATGTGCACAACGTGCAGATTTGTAACTGAAGGATTTTTAAACAGCGTAGAGCAAGCTTGTCCAACCTGTGGCCCATGGGCTGCATGTGGCCCAGGATGGCTTTGAATGTGGCCCAACACAAATTCATAAACTCTCTTAAAACGTTATGAGATTCTTTCGTGATTTTTTTTTCTTTTTTCTTTTTTGTTTTAGCTCATCAGCTGCCATTAGTGTTAGTGTATTTTATGTGTGACCCAAGACAATTCTTCTTCCACTGTGGCTCAGGGAAGCCCAAAGATTGAACACCACTGGTGTGGAGGAATTCTTAGACCTGGCCAAAGAATTCCTGGCATTCCAGCATCCCATTGGCATGCTGATGGCAGTCTGGAGGATGGGTTTTAAGTGGGCAGGGCTGGATGGGTGATCATTTGCATCAGGTAAGAGATCAAGGCCTGTCTTGGAGAGTGGAAATTAGAAATGGAGAAGAGAGGAGAGTTTCAGAACCAGGTGTTCAACAATGATGAGTCCTATCTGGAACTATTGAGTTGACTGATAGGACATTGCCTACATTCGACATTCGATCCCTAAAATTTATTTAAATCTTCACTTACTAATTTATTTTTAAAAACTGTATTTTCTAAAAAAAAAACTTCATGCAAACAGTATTGTTTCACATCTTTGCAAATTTCTTAACGTCCGGTTTTACAGAAGACAGATTTTCGTATTTGCTTCTGCATTTCTTTTGTTGCAGTTGGCCAGGTGCAGGGGTTTATGCCTGTAATCCTAGTGACTTGGGAGGCTGAGGTGCAAGGATCACTTGAAGCCAGGAGTTCCAGACAAGCCTAGGCAACACAGCCAGACCCCGTCTCTACAAAACATGAAAAATAAAAAGAATTAGCCAGGCCTGGTGGAGCATGCCTGTAGTCCTAGCTACTGGGGAGACTGAGGTGGGAGGAGAGCTTGAGCCCAGGAGTTAGAGGTTACAATGAGCAATAATCATGCCATTGCACTCCAGCCTGAGTGACAGAGTGAAACCCTGTCTCTTAAAAAAGAAACATGTGTCATAATATGTTATGTTGGTGAAAATATAAAGAAAATCTGGTCTCATACACATATGTAGTTGGAAAAGGAAGAAATAGCTTAATAGTCTTTTCAGGTAATTTGGATATTCTCATTTAATATTATACCAAAACAAGTGGTAGTTCCTTAAAGGAGAGATACAAGATGGAACCTGAAACCATATCAGTGAACTTTTTATATTCTGATACATTAAAATCCACTGGCCACTGTCACACTTTGAATGGCTCTTTCACCCATGTATGATTTTACAATGTCTTGCATTGTTCATTTAGAAATTATTAGTTAACTAAGTTATGCAAATTTTCTAAATGTTGCCACATTTCATTATATAATATTAAAAAAATCACATTTGTTAATAGCACGTCACCATTGGGCTTATCAAAAAAGTCTTCTAGAACTAGGAAGCTATCAAGCTCAAGGTGCCCAACAGAAGTTTCCCAAAATTGTAATTTTTATTCAAAAACTTGAATTTTATTATTGGCAATAAATACTGTTAGTTATTTTCCTTGACATGACGGGCTCACTTTGTTCATTAAAAAACAAAACCAAACCAAAAACTGACAAATACCTGGGTCTGAAACACAGTTTGTCAGTCAAGTATAATTGGTATTCCATGAAAAACAGAGGGCAGTTCAACTCACAACTCAAAACAGTATTTGATTAGAACAAATGGCAATGTCATATTGTTCAAACTAATAGACAAGTGCATTTCCTCGAGACAATTGTCATATTTCAGGAAGCAGCACAAACTTCTATGCATATTTCCCATTTTGCCACATAAAATATTAAAATGATGTATACAAGAGTCAATTAAGACTGTTACTGTTTCGTCCAGGACTTTTTAGGTGAAACTGGCTTTTTTTCTTTTTCTTTCTGCAAGTAGACAGTGATTACTAGTTCATTTTGTTGCCACTGCCTTGATTTGTTTTGAGGCACCAGTAGTTTTACCCATTGCATTTGTACCATCATTTCAAATGTAAACACAACTGTTTCAGGATAAATGATGAGATTTGAAAAGTTATTGTACATTTTGAATGTTTCAGCATTCCTTGTGTTTGTTGTCATGCATTCAAATGAAAGACCTTTGATGACTGGCTGGTGCTGTAAGTGAATATAACTGAAATAGCAAGTCCAGACAGTCCATAAACCTATCCATTTCTAAGGCAAGAGTGCAATTCTGCAGACAAAACCAGTTTGCAGTTAAGTCTTTAATTCAGTGAGCTACTGTATCGTTGCAAAGTCGCAGTGCTGTGATTTCTTTTGCTGACTTTTTATCTAGAAAGCATTCAGCAAAATAAACTCTACCAGGCTTTACTGGTCTCTCACCTATGATGTTCATTTCTTCAGTCAAAGTAATAACTTATCCTGTAAGATACTGGCTTTTTTATCTCAAGTTTGAAAAGCTCTTCCAAATTGTCCTTAGCTTTTCAAAAGTTCATTACATCTACACTTAAAAATCCAATTCCGGTCGGGCTTTGTGGCTCATGCCTGTAATCTCAGCACTTTGGGAGGCCGAGGAGCAGGGGATCATGAGGTCAGAAGATTGAGACCATCCTGGCTAACATGGTGAAACCCCGTCTGTATTAAAAATACAAAAAATTAGCTGAGCGTGGTGGTGGGAACCTGTAGTCCCAGCTACTTGGGAGGCTGAGGCAGGAGAATGGCGTGAACCTGGGAGGCGGAGCTTGCAGTGAGCTGAGATCGTGCCACCGCACTCTAGCCTGTGTGACAGAGCAAGACTCCGTCTCAAAAAAAAAAAAAAAAAAAAAATCCAATTCCTTTTTTTTTGAGACAAGGTCTTGCTCTGTCACTCAGGCTGGAGTGCAGTTGTATGATCATAGCCTACTGCTTGCAGCCTTGACTTCTTGGGCTCAAGTTATCCTCCCACTTCAGCCTCCCAAGGAGCTGGGACCACAGGCATGTGCCACCATGCCCAGCTAATTTTTTCATTTTTAATTTTATGTAGAGATGGGGTCTTGTTATATTGCCCAGGCTGGTCTTGAAGCAATACTGGGCTCAAGCAATACCTCCTGCCATGGCCTCCCAAAGTGCTGGGATTACAGGTGTGAGCCGCTGCACCCAGCCCAGCCCTCAATTCCTTTTTTGAAACTCTGAATTATTGGTCTCAAGATAGTGTTCCAATGTTAATTGACACCATAAAACTATGCAAAAATGTTCTACTGCATAAGATATAATAAGGTAAATGATTAACATTGATAAAGCCTGGGGAAAGATAGCATTCTCATATATGTTCCTTCCAGTAGCTTTGGACTAGATTTCTCCCCTCTATGAGTTGTCACAGAACTCTCTGATAGATCATTTCATCTTTTTCTGTATCTTTAGGTGTAGACAGTACATCTGAGTCTGGAGGAAGTGAATCCTCTAATCTCTTTTTTTAAAGCAAAAGATGAGGCTCCAGAGTCAGTTTGATGAGGATTTTAATCTCTTCTTTGCTTTTGATGGAGCAGTGTAACTGGACACATTCTCAAGGCCCCATATTTCATATAGAGTTTTGGTGCATCAGAAATCTCTGAGTGTTTTTGAGAGTTCTGGCTCAAAATCTCTCATAAGACTACAGTCAAGATGTCGGCCAGAGCTGCAGTCATCTGGAGGCCTGATGTACGGCGGCAGAATCTACTTTCAAAGTAGCTCACGCCCATGGTGGGCATATTGGTGCTGGCTGTTGGCCTCAGTTGACTTTTCCAGGGAGTGTCCTCGTAACATGGTGGCTGTCTCCCACAGCAGGAGTGTTCAACCATATTTGATTAGAACAATGGCAGCATCCTATCATTTGACCTGATAGATCCACTGAATTTGTATTTTGACAATTACGTAAAGCAAAGTACATTTAAAGTTTTTTTGGTAGCGATATTAACAACTGTTTTTGATGTGTGTGGGAGGGCTTCTGGGCAATGGGGGTTGTGGTCTTGTCAAACACTACTATTGCTTTGGCATTGCCAGAAAACTTCATGTTGAAACATTAGTCTTTTATTGATCATCTTGGTCTATATTAAGTTCTCCAGAGGTCACGAATTTGTGGCTTGAATTTTCGTATCTCATGCAAAATGGGAAGATAATTAAAACAGGAGGATAATTAATTTTGTAAAAAATTACTTTCTATGGATTTATTTGAATGGGCATTTAAATCCTTTATTATACATAAAATATTAGTAGGTAGAAAACAAAATTCAAATAGATTTTATTGAGAAACTCTAACGTATTAGGGTTCTCCAGAGCAACAGAACCAATAGGGTACATATAAATATGTAGAAACAGATTTATTTTGAAGGATTGGCTCACACAATTATGGAGGCCAAGAAGTCCCACCATCTGCCATCCGTAAGCTGAAGAACCAGAAGAGCTGGTGATGCAGTTCTAGTTCTTCAAGCCTGAAGGCCTGAGAACCAGGCGAGCTGGTGGTGTAAGTCCTAGTCAGAGTCCGAAGGCCCAAGAACCAGGAGTGCTGATGTCTAAGGGTAGGAAAAGATGGATGCCCCAGCTCAAGAAGATAGCTTCAGCCTTTTTGTTCTGTTCTGGCCCTCAGTGGATTGCAGGATGCCTGCCCACATTGGCGAGGGGGGATCTTCTTCACTCTGTCTGCTGATTCAAATGCAAATACCTTCCAGAAACACTCTCACAGACATACCCCAAAATGATGTTTTACTAGCTGCGTGGGCATGCCTTAATCCAGTCAAATTGACACATCAAATTAACCATCACACTCAACATCTTATTTGGAGCATCTTTTAAATGGTTTTGGTGTCCAAGGAATTGCAATTACTGAAGTCTTGTATTTTCCACAGATACACCAAGGGATTTGTTTTGTTTTTTATTTATTTATTTTTTAAAGTTATCAAAAAGTTAGAGGGAGAGACAGCAAGAAGTTTTAGGGAAATACACTCGTGAGAAACAAGGAAATACAGTCATGCATTGCTTAACGATGGAGATACATTCTGAGAAATGTGTCGTTAAGTGATTTTGTCGTTGTTTGAACATTATGGAATGTACTTGCACAAACCTAGATAGTCTAGCCTACTAGTCACCTAGGCTCTATGGTGTAGTCTATTGCTCCTGGTCTATAAACGTGCACAGCATGTTACTGTACTGAACACTGTAGGCAACTGTAACAGGGGTATTTGTCTATCTAAACGTATCTAAACATAGACACAGTAAAAAATATGGTATTACAATCTTACAGGACCACCATTGTACATGGAGTTCATTGTTGACTTAAACATCATTTTGTGGGGCATGGCTGTATTTACTTTAGACCTGTCCCCACCAGGGTCTTACACCACCTACTAATACTGAGTAACGATCCAAACTCATGGTGTCCCTCCCTTCCTCCTAAAACCCTAGCTTTCTGCTCTGGTGTTTTCCTTGTGATCTGGAGCTGGTGGCCCTGTTCACCTGGTCATGGCTGCAAGCCATGGGCCTGACCGGGGACCCTTTCATTGCTCCCCACCTCCAAAAGAGCCACACCTGTGGGTTCTGCCCTAGCAATGCTGCCCAGCTCTGCTTTCTTTCCATTTACTTTCTCCTTTCCCACTATATCTGCCCCAGTGCCCAGTCATTTCCTGGGCTACTGCAGTGGATCCTAATGGCCTCTGGGCTCTTCTCCTCTCAACTGCTTGCAGATTAATTTTGCCTACCTAAAATTCATGTTTCCTCAGTGTTTATTAAATAAAATTCCACTGTCTCAGCTGCTGGAGGTGCTCCACCCAAAGGCACCAAGTTACCTTTTATGTTTAATGTCATCGTCTTCTCTTGACAATCGTAAAAGGGGACTGTACACTCTAATATGAACGCTCTCCTTAATTCTTTGCTCTTGTTCTTTCTGTAAATGCTGTGGGCCCCATGCACCCCCCCATCCTTTAGGAACTATCTTAAATGCCACCACCCCTGCAAAGATTTTCCTTCTGACCTCCTTTTTCCTTTACCAGACCTGTGGTTTCTCTTTTTAGGTGGCTCACTGAACTTTGTATCCCTCGTGTTATTTAATCATAATTGGTTTCTTTTAACATAGCATGTGTGTACTTAACCTTATCATTCCTGCATTTTTTGCTAGTTCAACAAATAGTTGTATAAATCCATTGGAAAAAAGTGTTCAAGATAGGAAAGGTCAAAATTACTGTTAGTTTATCAGATGCAATGTAAAGCTATGCAGAATTTAAAAACTTACATCTATGTATAATACAGACATCTATATGTTTGTGTATTAATTATTTTGCTAAGATGGCTTTATTCTAGTACTGAAGGATACAGAACTGTGGCATTACTTTTTATTCATGGCTGCACCTAAAAAATTATTTGCGTCCCAGAAGATAATTTGAGAACATAAAAATGCTCCAACATCTCTTTCAATTCGGGATGTTGCCTAAAAACGTCGACAAAAGCTGAGAAGGGAGGTTACGCTGGGGCGCCCAAGGAGACAGGCCCTTAAGAACCTTCCAGAGATGCGTTAACTGGGCCAACAGCTCGCCGCGCCAGGGCAGGCAGAGGGGTGAGGGGCGCGCTCCTTCCGGACTTGCCAGTCCCCAAGAACCAGGCCGACCGGTTCCCACCGCTGACTCCCGCCTCCCTCTGCAGGCCCAGCCCTGCGCCGCGCGCCCTCTCCCCGGGCTCCCAGGCCCGGCGGGGGCCTAGAGGGCAGGACTGGCCCGGGCGAGGGTCGGGGTCCCGCAGGCGGGAGGCGGGAGGCGGGAGGCGGGAGGCCGCGCGTTGTCGGGGTTTCCAGGTGAAGGGCAGGAAAACAACCGGTCGGTCTGGGCGGAGCCGGGCGGGCGGGGCGAGGGCGGAGGGCGGAGGCCGCATTGCCTCATCCTGTACATTTTACTGGAAATCGGACGCATCCGGAGGAGGGGCTGGGAGGCGGCCCGGCCACCGCCAATGGCCGGGCCGGGCGCCGGGAAGGTCTGCGAGTGCAGCGGCCGGTTAAATACCCTGGCAGCCCCGCGCCGCGCCCGTACCCGCCCGCACCATCCGCCAGCCGACAGCTCTCTGAGCCCGCCCGGGAGGCAGCCTCGCGCAGCGAGCCGGTGGCGCAGGTGTCGGGGTCCCTGAGCGCGCAGCCTGGGAGCATGATTGTGGACAAGCTGCTGGACGACAGCCGCGACGGAGAGGGGCTGCGGGACGCGGCGGGCGGCTGCGGTCTCATGACCAGCCCACTCAACCTGGGCTACTTCTACGGCGCGTCGCCGCCCGCCGCCGCCCCGGGCGCCTGCGACACCAGCTGCTCGGCCTCGGGCCCCTCGGCGCCCGGCTCTCCCGGCTCCGACTCCTCGGACTTCTCCTCCGCCTCGTCTGTGTCCTCCTGCGGCGCCGTGGAGTCCCGGCCGAGAGGCGGCGCCCGCGCCGAGCGCCAGCCAGGTACCAGCCGGCCCCGCACCGCTGCGTTCTCGGGGCGCGCACGTCCTGGGAGGTTGGAAGACTCCCCAGATGGAGGGTGGTCCCTGCGCCCTCCTTAGAGCTAGGACGTACGCACCTTAGCCATCAATTACCCCTCCCCGCCTTGCCCGGGCCGGACGCCTGCCAGATCTCCACGCCCTTCGGCGGTCAGCTGTACCGGCGCCCTCTTGCGGGCCTCGGGGCTTCGGAAACCGCTCGGCCGCGCTCTGACTGCCGGGCGAGTGACCAGGAGATCGCTCACTCTCTAAGAAGCAGCTTTGTTGAGTTATAATTAATATATTATGATGAGATTTGGGGTTTGATGTAGGTGTAATTTTCTTCTTGTGACTATTTTAGTGAAAAGCTGTAGCAGAGGATAAGGGTTTGGGGATTGCGTTAAAGGTCATGACTTATTTCTTCGTCAGTATTTATGGAAGTTTTAAGTAAAAATACTTGACCGTCAAAGAAAAGAAAACTGCTGTTATTAAGGTGAAGCAGGGCTGAAAACCAACTCAAATTATGCCTTTAGTTTGGCGAGTTTCGGAAGTCTCTCCAGAATTTCTGAGGTCTTATTTTTGTTCTGTATGCCTTAAAAAAAAAACAACAACGGATAAGCCATATCTAGCAGAGAAAGACGTAATGTTATCTTTCGTTGGCTGCGAATTGGTTTCCTTTCTTAGTGAACCGAGTTGCATAATTTGGGGGAAAACAGGATGCCCCTGTGGGTAGGCTAGAAAAACGCCTCCATAATCGAACCGTTGAGAGTCTAATCAGCATGATTTTAAAGAACATCTCTTTCCGGTGTTGCCCGCTCTTAGCCACTCCTGTTTTGGTTGTCATTTATTTTAAAAAGTGATTTCTCATTTTCATTTTAAGTCATTTAAAATCATGTGAAAAGCGATTTAAACCACTGTGTAGCAGATCCAGAAAGAATGTGTGTTTAGGACCTTTTCTTCCCCATTTGGCCTTCATCTGGCTGAAACTGTTTTGCTAGTCCTTTGGTTTACCACACAGCCACAGGGGATTTCTGAAACTGCATGTTTTTTTTTTTTTTTTTTTTTTATCTCTGTGACGTTGGATTATTAACTGCTCTCATTCCAGAAAAATGCTGTGCTAGATTCTGGCAATTCTGGTATCTTTTGAAATCCCCAAACTTAAAGCCAACTAATGTTTCACTTACCCTATCATTGAACTATTTATCTCATATATTTATGATAGATACATATGTTCAAATTATGCGTTGTTTCTTGCCCCACCTTATTTTTTCTACACTTGATGGAGTGGCTGAATTATTCATTTCCTGACTTTTTGTGAATTTATGTTCAACACACATACTAAGAGGTTGTGACATAATAGTGATCAAAAGTGGTGTACTGTACTTCTATACTAAATGCTAAAGTGTATTTCAGAATTTAAAAGTGAAACAAGCATATTTCCTTTTTACTTAGAAGACCTGTGTAAGTAATTCCAAAAACAGTCAGTGAGGGGAAATCCTGTTTGCATATGTAGAAATGTGTTTAAGCTCAGTTAATTTAAGCAGCTTTTTTTTTGGCACGGTTGAATTGAAGGAAATAATAAGACATAAATCTAAGACATTGTTAATTGTCAGGTTTTGGTACATTGAGATCTTTGAAAGAAGTTGTTTTGTGCCTTCTTGGGTAAGCGGAATTGATAGACTTGAAAATTTCTATGTGAACATAAAACCATTGGTTTAAAAAGCTAAAAGTGCATCATTTATCACTTGCTCCCCAAGGTTTTTCCAAAGTCAAGAATAATTATAGATCTATGAGAGTCAGGATGGCAAAATCTGTGATCCATTCTCATGGTTGGTTAGAGCTGAAAGATAGAGAGGCTTAATTTGGGTTTACCTCTTGGTTCTGAGGATTTTTTTTTTTTGAGACGGAGTCTCGCTCTGTCGCCCAGGCTGGAGTGCAGTGGCGCGATCTTGGCTCGCTGCAAGCTCCGCCTCCTGGGTTTATGCCATTCTCCTGCCTCAGCCTCCCGAGTAGCTGGGACTACAGGCATCCACCACCTCGCCAGGCTAGTTTTTTGTATTTTTTTAGTAGAGACGGGGTTTCACCGTGTTCGCCAGGATGGTCTCGATCTCCTGACCTCGTGATCTGCCCGTCTCGGCCTCTCAAAATGCTGGGATTACAGGCTTGAGCCACCGTGCCCGGCCTGTTCTGAGGATCCTTGACCACGTTTTTATGAGCTTTAATTTCTTAGGGTACCCAGTAGAGAAAGGTATCAGGCAACTTAGGACCCTTGAGCAGAGCTCGGGACTCACAAGGCCATTGATTGACCAGAGCAAGCTGGAAATGTTTTGCAATCTGCTGCTTGGGTTTATACATTAGGCAACAGCTATACTTTTGGGATTAGTAACGTTTATGTCTGTGAAGATATTTAACCAGGAATATGTTTTGTTTTCTTTTGAACAGTTGAGCCCCATATGGGGGTTGGCAGGCAGCAGAGAGGCCCTTTTCAAGGTGTTCGGGTGAAGAACTCGGTGAAGGAACTCCTGTTGCACATCCGAAGTCATAAACAGAAGGGCTCTGGCCAAGCTGTGGATGATTTTAAGGTGACATCTGTTTTTCTGTTTTGAGTGTAGGGTGGTGGGGAGGGGTTAGTCTGTCAGGGTTGTTATGATGGCCTAGGTCCAGTCATCAAGTAAGTCACTTGAAATTTTTCATAGATGACAGAGTCCATAGGACAGAGACGATATTTGGTCTGTTGTATCCTACTGAGCCCAGTGCCAGACACCTGGTAGGTGGGCAAGAGAAACTTAATGAATGAATAAATGAAGGCAAGTTCAGGGACTCAACCGAAATGGAACATCTTAACTGGAAGGGGAAAAATCAAATGCTCTTATTAATTTCATCTTGACCTGTGTTGAGCTAAGGTGAAAGTGAAAATGAGGAAGTTGCAAGATAGAATAAAAATTGACATAGAAAATAAATATTGATAGAAAAACCGTATCAGAGATTTATGGTAAGCTATAAAGGGTGTTAGAGATAAGCTTACTTACTGATGTTATATTAAGAGGAAGTCATTTTGTATACACTAAATTGGAAACTTTTTTTCTTTATAGACACAAGGTGTGAACATAGAACAGTTCAGAGGTAAGAGTTACTTGTATTCATAATTTTTTCGGGACTTTAGAGTAAAATCATAGAGTGTAATTACAGGTAACATTTATAAAATAAGATGATCACAGAGGCTGTATTCCTTTGGGTACAGAATGGAAGAACACAGTAGCATATGGTGGGAAAAGGAAAGGGCCCGATTCGTTGTCTGATGGACCAGCTTGCAAAAGGCCAACTCTGTTGCATTCCCAATTTTTGGTAAGTATCTTACCATTGTCCTCTGACTATCCTTTGGAAATTATTCCTGGGATAATTTTAGAAGGAAGTGAGTGTGCAAGTTGCATTTTACTTCTTTCCAGACACCACCTCAAACACCAACGCCTGGGGAGAGCATGGAAGATGTTCATCACAATGAACCCAAACAGGACAGCAGTGCTGATCTGCTTCAGAACATTATCAACATTAAGAATGAATGCAGCCCCGTTTCCCTGAACACAGTTCAAGTTAGCTGGTTGAACCCCGTGGTGGTCCCTCAGAGCTCCCCTGCAGAGCGGTGTCAAGACTTCCATGGAGGGCAGGTCTTTTCTCCACCTCAGAAATACCAACCATTCCAAGTCAGCAGCTCCCCACAAGTGATAGACCAGGCTTCCCTGTACCAGTATTCTCCACAGAGCCAGCATGTGGAGCAGCAGCCGCACTACACCCATAAACCAACTCTGGAATACAGTCCTTTCTCCAGACCTTCCCAGTCCCCTACTTACGAACCAAACCTCTTTGATGGTCAAGAATCACAGTTTTGCCCGAACCAAAGCTTAGTTTCCTTTCTTAATGATAAAAGGGAATCTGAGAATATTGCTCATCCCGTTCCGACTTCCTCCAGTGTTCAGCAGCAAAATGATGCTCACTTGCACAGCTTCAGCATGATGTCCAACAGCCCCTGTGAGGCCATGGCGGGGCACGAGATGGCCTCTGATGCTTCAGACACTTCACTGCCATTCCCAAACATCCCTGGAAATCCAATGAATACCACACAGTTAGGGAAATCATTTTTTCAGTGGCAAGTGGAGCAGGAAGAAAGCAAATTGGCAAATGTTTCCCAAGACCAGTTTCTTTCAAAGGATGCAGATGGTGACACGTGAGTATCCTTTTATCTCGTGTTCTTAATTAGGTAAGCCACACTTGTTGGACTAGTAAGCATAGAATTTTTCTAGGGTATACCAAGGTATACCTTAGTGGTTGGCTAACCAAGATGACTAGTATGGATAGAAACCGCCACGCAGTGATAGCTAATATGTCAAGAAAGGGTTTTCCTTCAAAGAAATGTTTTGGCTGAACAAATAGCCTGTTCTAAATCGTAAAAATATCTGTGTCATCTTGAATAATTGGGTTTGGAAGATCAGCGTAGACTGTAGAACAGAAACAATTAGATCATGATTAGGGATAAACTGTGAGTTGGTTTGCAGATTGATCTTAATCTGTCCTGATGCCTTTGTGGCCTTGGGCAAGTTATTTAACCTCTTTATGTCTCAGTTCCTGGAGATGTAAATGATAATACCTCTTGTATAGGGATTTTATGAGTATTAAAAATAATAGATGTAAGGTGATCAGCATGGTGCTTGACATTCTTCTTTTTCTTATTTCTGATAGCCTAACCCATCCTGTTTCAACTGGGGTGTATTATCAATGTAGCAGAAAAGACAAATTATGCTTTGTAATGTTGCATTTGAGTGTACCAATATATAAAAAGGGGGCTAAAGGAAGATTTTTTTTTTTTCAAAAGAACAACTTAGTGAAATCAGAAATAATTCACCCCTTTCCCTTTCTATGTTCCCCAGGTTCCTTCATATTGCTGTTGCCCAAGGGAGAAGGGCACTTTCCTATGTTCTAGCAAGAAAGATGAATGCACTTCACATGCTGGATATTAAAGAGCACAATGGACAGGTGAGGACCTTGACAGAGTCTGAAATGGCAAAGGGGGGGTCATGGTGAAGTGAATGAGGACCAGCCTTATGTGTAGATCATCTTAGAGCTCAACATCAAGAACGTTTAGTTAATATTAACTTTGAGATGTTGACTTTTTGCTATCATCAACCTTGAAGTTATTAACATTAACTTTGTAGCTATTTGACCAAACACTGAGTGTAATAAAGCCACACCCTCGGCTTACTTTAGTTTCCTTGTCTTACAGTATTTGATTGCTTATTCAAAGGATTTATTTTCTCTATGTGGGTTTTTCCCTCAGTCATAGTTTAGTTTCATATTCCTTGTTATGATAACATTGTATGTTTAAAATATCTTTTTTCCTCTGGATATCCAGAGTGCCTTTCAGGTGGCAGTGGCTGCCAATCAGCATCTCATTGTGCAGGATCTGGTGAACCTCGGGGCGCAGGTGAACACCACAGACTGCTGGGGAAGAACGCCTCTGCATGTCTGTGCTGAGAAGGGCCACTCCCAGGTGCTTCAGGTAAGAGGCAGCAGACCAGGCTTCCATCATTGCAAGGCCAGAGAGATACAGTTGGATATTAGAAGTTGGATATAGGTTGCCTATTGCAATAATCTATTTTGAGTTAACTTATTCATTTCTTGGGGATTCTAATAGTTAGGTATATGCACAGCTTGTGTTGCTAACAGATGTCTTTTTAAAACCTGCAGGCGATTCAGAAGGGAGCACTGGGAAGTAATCAGTTTGTGGATCTTGAGGCAACTAACTATGATGGTAAGCAACTGAAACTTTATTAGATTGAGAGCCACTTAGAGGGGGGGACCCATAAGGTCTAAGGGTACTAAGTATCATACTAAGAAGGAAGGTAATTAAAGCTAAAATACTCTGTAGATAAAATTAGCACCGAGACCCAACAAAGGGACTCTATTCAGATTGCTTTACTAGTTCTTGCGAAGCCCATTTGTAGGTTAAGTTAGAGGCCATCCTCAACTTTTGTCGTTATAGAAGGACCAAAAGACCTGATGGGATGCTTGACCACTGCTTGATTATACTTTTCTTCTAGGCCTGACTCCCCTTCATTGTGCAGTCATAGCCCACAACGCCGTGGTCCACGAACTCCAGAGAAATCAACAGCCTCATTCACCTGAAGTTCAGGAGCTTTTACTGAAGAATAAGAGTCTGGTTGATACCATTAAGTGCCTAATTCAAATGGGAGCAGCGGTGGAAGCGAAGGTAAATTCAAAGAAAAGGTTTAAGATGGGGTAGGGGAGAAGCTGGTTATAGCAGAAGAGCAAAAGACCTTGCTTCCAAGTATAGATTCAAACTTCCCTTTTTTTTTTTTTTTGAAATTAATGGTGTGAGTAGCAATATATGGGGTGGTTAAGAAGCTCAGATTTTAACAGATTGTTTCATGTGTTTTTTTGATTTGCTTTGAATCTGTGGATTATTATCCAAAAGGTCATTTAGGTGTAAAATAGTCTTTGAAAGGAAAAGAAAATACCTAAAATTGATATTGTCATTTTGGCTTCCATTTGCATACACTGAGAATAAAGGTAGTGCTTTTTGTAAGGGTTTCTTCATTTTTGTGGGATGTGAAATTCATCTTCTGTTTTTTAAGCTGGAAAATATTCTTTTAAAATTTGGTTTTATTCACTGAATATGTGGGAGAAAATTGCCTAAGTCATAAACCGTTTGGACCCTTGAGGCTTACTGTCTAGTAAAAGAGGTGAGAGATATAGCTAAATATCACTCTACAGGGAGGCTACCAAATCTGGAAATGCAGGTGAATACATAGTAAATGGTTTACTGATATGTTACGACATAGGATTTTTTTTTTTTTTTTTTTGAGACGGAGTCTCGCTCTGTCGCCCAGTCTGGAGTGCAGTGGCCGGATCTCAGCTCACTGCAAGCTCCGCCTCCCGGGTTCACGCCATTCTCCTGCCTCAGCCTCCCGAGTAGCTGGGACTACAGGCGCCCGCCAACACGCCCGGCTAATTTTTTGTATTTTAGTAGAGACGGGGTTTCACCGTGTTAGCCAGGATGGTCTCGATCTCCTGACCTTGTGATCCGGCCGTCTCGGCCTCCCAAAGTGCTGGGATTACAGGCTTGAGCCACCGCGCCCGGCACGACATAGGATTTAAAAATAATCATTTATATTTCTACATTTTATGGCCACTCTATAAAAAGGTACATTGTGACAAGAGGCATATAGGCAAATTAATAGGAAATTTAAGAGAAATAAAAGATTCCCTTTAGCTTGGGATTAAGCAAGGCATTGTGGAGAAGGGAGCATTCAAAGTGAGTCTCTGAAGCCGAATCAGACATTCAAGAGACTGGGTGAAAAGTGTATTCCAAGGCATGGTATCTGGATTTTCTTTTTTTTTTTTTCTCCCTCTTGCCTTTGACAAGGATCGCAAAAGTGGCCGCACAGCCCTGCATTTGGCAGCTGAAGAAGCAAATCTGGAACTCATTCGCCTCTTTTTGGAGCTGCCCAGTTGCCTGTCTTTTGTGAATGCAAAGGTACTTTTAGAAAGCTTTAATAACCACACCAGAGTGGGAATGGCCTTCTGTACACCTTTTCAAAGTTTTTGAGCTCCTTTCATGAAATTTCCCCCTTCCTGATGTCTGGTCTTTCGTTTTACCTTCAGGCTTACAACGGCAACACTGCCCTCCATGTTGCTGCCAGCCTGCAGTACCGGCTGACACAATTAGATGCCGTCCGCCTGTTGATGAGGAAGGGAGCCGACCCAAGTACTCGGAACTTGGAGAACGAACAGCCAGTGCATTTGGTTCCCGATGGCCCTGTGGGAGAACAGGTGAGAGGCACAGGAGGGAGAGGAAGTACTTCTTGGCACTCCAGTCTGAAACATAAAGGGAGATTAGGCTGTGCAGGGCAGAGGCCAGCTGTTGCTCTTTAGGTGGGCTCTATCAGTGTCTGTGTCTCACGGTAGCCGTCATAGCATTTTGGTGTTCCTCTTCCTTTGGAAACAGAGCAGTTAAGAAATCTGAGGGTTTATCCATAGACTCAAAATGTTTAGAGGTCAGGTAGTATTCTGTGACACAGACTTAGGGTTAGAGTAAGTCAGAATGGTTTAAGGTGCGGAAAAAGAAGGTACCAAGGTTCCTGCAGATACCAAGGAAAGAGAATCTTAGTCTTGTAAGGTATGAGCCTTCAAATATTGTGGATATTAAATGAGTTGTTATATGTGGAGTGCTGACAATAGTCCCAGGTACAGAGTAAGAAGAGCTCAGTGAACATCAATAGTTAGAATTATTTCTATCTACAAAGTGATACTGAACCAAAAATGGAAAAATTACATAATTTCAAGCCTAGAAATACTTTATACTTTAAACAGAATCAATGCTTTATTTATCAAATATGGTTATATGTTATCATTGAGGATTGAATAGTTTCATGAGTAAACTTTTTAGATAATAAGAACTTATTCTTTTAAGAGCTTAAAATGTTTTTGATAGAACTCTTTTCCTGGGGGGAATGAGGGGGATTGTGGCTGTGGGTAGGTCATTACATACTTTACTAATCACAAAATAAAATATGTGGAGTGCAGTTTAGCTTTTTCTTTGATTCTGAGCTGTCATTATGACCATAGTGTTATAGTAGCCTTTATGTAGAGAGCTCTGTGTAATTTAGAAAGAATCTTTCGATAGTTTGTAAAGAGTTTTCATGTGTATCATTTAATAGTTAGAAGAACTTGGCAACTTCCAAGTTTCAGCTGAGAAAATTGATATTCAGAGAGGTTCCAAGGACCAGAACCATCATTAACTTGTAAAAAGGCAGAGTCCTAAGCCCAGTATTTGCTTCTGCTTCACTGTTTGTGGTATGCAGTCATATAACTGCTCTCAGGGATTATTGACATATTAAGCTATTTAGCTCTTCATTAAATGTTCTCAGATTATCTCCTTTTTGCTTTGGTATTTTGTGTGTGTTGGGCAGGTAGAGGGTCTTTTTCCTGGCTTTTATCGTGATACTGTGATCGTGTGTTTCCTTCTAGCAGCTATCAGTTGTATCTCCTACCTCAATCTCCTTTCTTCTAAGTTGTTGCTTCTTATCTGCTGGAGGCTGAGAAATAGAAAATAAAATTTGTCAGACAGGGGTATAAAATGAATCACTCTGAATGAGCTGGGGTCTTTTCTGTGATCCATGAAGTTATGTGTAGATGCTTTAATGGATATCATGACAGCTGTTTTGACTCAAATGGTATTAAGGATTTACTTGTGTGTGTGTATCATAAAATGTGGGTTTTGTGTTCTTGTTAGTTGAGGCTGACTTCAAGATAAGTGAGATATTATAATTTGCCTTAATTACTGCCTTATATTAAATGTTCTCACGAATAGCAAGAGTAAAAATTAGGAAAAGAATATAGGTGTTATTTAAGTTTATGGAGATTTTCAACTTCAGATAATTTTTAATGGAGATGTTTTACTTTCTTGGACCCAAAGATTATTATAGGAGATCTGAAATAAGCTTTAAAAGGAGTTTAGTATTTTTAAGAGTCACCTCAAAATCTTGAGAAGTATTGTGTGTATTTCTTCACATACTTACAAGTTAATAGGAGTAGTGTAGATTGTATAAGAAAGGAATGAAACTCAGAAGGAAATACACTGCATTGGCCATAAGAAATAAACCTCACAAATTTTATTTGTTTCTCTTCCAGATCCGACGTATCCTGAAGGGGAAGTCCATTCAGCAGAGAGCTCCACCGTATTAGCTCCATTAGCTTGGAGCCTGGCTAGCAACACTCACTGTCAGTTAGGCAGTCCTGATATATCTGTACATAGACCATTTGCCTCATATTGGCAAATGTAAGTTGTTTCTATGAAACAAACATATTTAGTTCACTATTATATAGTGGGTTATATTAAAAGAAAAGAAAAATATCTAATTTTTCTTGGCAGATTTGCATATTTCATACCCAGGTATCTGGGATCTAGACATATGAATTTGATCTGAGTGGTAACATTGCCTTCAATTAACAGTAGCTTGTGAGTAGGCAAGGACTTTGATCTGTGGCACAAAACATTGTTAATATTTTCAAAGCAGGTACATTGTAAATGTTTCTTTAAGAAAATGAAAGCGTGTGAAAGGAAAAAGGTAAATACAGCATTGAGGCTTCATTTGGCCTTGTGCAGTCCCTGGGAGTTACTGGCAGTGGACAGGCTTCAGTCATTGGACTAGAAGAAAGGTGTCCATGGTTAGAATTTGATCTTTGCAAACTGTATATAATTGTTATTTTGTCCTTAAAAATATTGTACATACTTGGTCATTAACATGGTCATATTTGAAAATGTATAAGTCAATAAAATAGAAAAGAACAAGTGAATTGTTGCTATTTAAAATATATTTTACAATTCCAAGGAGTTTTTATTGTGTAATCACTAAGTCTTTGTAGATAAAGCAGATGGGGAGTTATGGAGTTGTTCCTCTATTGGCTGAAAGATATATTTGAATTGTAAAGATGCTTTTTCTCATGCATTGAAATTAGACATTATTTGTAGGGAATTGCATGCTTTTTTACCTTCCCGAGACAGGGTCTTGCCCTGGCACCCAGGTTGGAGTGCAGTGGCATGATCTTGACTCACTTCAGGCTTGACCTGGACTCAAGTGATCCTCCCACCTCAGCCTCCTGAGTAGCTGTGACTACAGGTGTGCACCACCACGCCTGGCTAATTTTATTTTTTGTAGAGGCAGGATCTTGCCACCTTGCCCAGGTTGGTCTTGAACTCCTGAGCTTATGCCATCTGCCTGCCTTAGCCTCCCAAAATGCTGGGATTACAGGAGTGAGCCACCATGCCCGGCTGGCAATTGCATGGAAGATAACACCTCTTTATGGCTTACTCTTTAGAATTTCTGATTTACGTGTTCTGTTGAAATTTTTGTTTTTTTTTTAACCTTTATAGAAACAACAAAAAGTCCATATTGAAACATGTCTTCCTGTCCTGTTTTCTGTTGTCAAATGATGATAATGTGCCATGATGTTTTACATATTCAGAAAAAGTTTTATTTTTTAATAACATTCTATTAACATTCTTTTGCTCGCCACTGGCGTGCCTGAGGAATGCATTTGGCTGTGATTACACGCTAAGTTTTTGTAATAAATTTGACTCATTAAAAACTTTTTTTTTTTAAATCTCATTTGTGAGTAACTTATGTTTGCAGCTGAGTACTGAAATTCTTTTTAAAAGATACCCTTTGGATTGATCACATTGTTTGACCCAGTATGTCTTGTAGACACGTTAGTTATAATCACCTTGTATCTCTAAATATGGTGTGATATGAACCAGTCCATTCACGTTGGAAAAACTGATGGTTTTAAATAAACTAATTCACTAATATTATTTGTCTTACATGCATTTTCTTTTCCTAGTGGCTTATTTATATTTCCCTAGATAGAAAAAAGTACTATTGATGATTTTAAATACCTCTGAGTTAGTTAATATGTGTTAATTTGGGTTTTTTGGATAACATGTTTCCTGAAAGTATACAAGATTTAACATCACAATCTATTTGCTAAGTTTACTAGTAGAAGTGTGTTAGGTTTTGAAATTATCATGGACGTTTAATAGATGCTGTCAGTCATTCAGATGTTTAGATGTTAAAAAGAAAAAAAAAAAAAAAGCTAAGTGGGAACAGTGAATCATAGGAAAAACAGTTTGGAGATTACCAGGGTCATCCTTGGAGAAATGTAAAGCTGGGAAAGGTTCTTCCCTTTGCCAGCAAGCCATTTTGACATGTGTGAGAACAAACACATCCTTATCTGTCAGTATGTCATTACAATTACTGCACATATATTCTAGTTCTTATAGCCTGTTTTGAGAATCTGGCAAAAGCTATGCATCCTTTCCCTGGAAAAATGCAAATATATGTATACACACAAATGCTATGTACACTATTTGGGGCTTTACAACCTTCAGAAGACCATGACTCACAAGAATCCACTCTAGTTTCATTTCTGCACATCAGATATTTTTCTTCTTTCATATAACAAAATCTTAAGAATAATTTGCTTTGCAAATGCAACCTGTTAACCAGAACAGCAGAAATGATGTACTTCCACTGAATATAGCTCTGCAGTGAGCTTTACCCAAGTGAGCGTCTATGTTCTCTCTTAATCTCAAATTCTCTCATAGTTGAACCAGTATCTAGCAAGTATGTGTGTGTGTGTGCGTGCACGTGCGCAAAGATGTAAATAATTTGAGGCTAAGACATAAGACATTTCTTAGCCTTAAGATATTTACGTGAGAGACATGGCATTTATTTTACTATGCTGACTATGTTAGATAGCATTTAAAAAGGAAGTACAGAGATTCAGGAGGGATATTTCTTTCTGACTGGGGAGGATTCGAGGTAGAGCATTTGAACTGTATCTTCTGAATAGTTGATTTGGATGTTCATCTAAAGGATGTTCATCTAAAGAGGCAGGTGAAAGAAACAAACAGTATGAACCAAAGCATAGGCGTCGGTGGAAATAGCAGGTGATTTGAATATAGTTAGTTAGACTCTGGAGTGGCCAATAAAATTCATCTTGTGTTCCACCTCTGGTAATATCCTCGAGTATCAAGTTGAGAAAGATCCTTGGGCTCGTAGGGGCTTGTCAGGAGAGGTTGCTGTGATTGATTCGTGGTATCTGCCACAGGAATATGGGAAATGGCTCTTGACTGAATATATCTTAAAGCCTCACAGAAGCCAAGACTGTGTGCTCATTGCTGCAACTTCAGTGCCTAGCACACTGCCTGGCACATGGAAATGGTTCATAAAATATTGGTTGAATGAGTGAACCAATGTATGCCAGTCCTACTTAGAGTCACTGATTGTGTTGGGGGAGGTGATGTTTTGAGCCAGAGTTATACTATTAATTACTAATGAATTATTGACTATCATGGTTCTGAATTTAATTCTGCCACATGATTTCACAGTGACATGGATGATATGTTAATGAAAATGGGCATGGGCATAGTTGGACTCATTAAAGAAAATAAATCAGGCAGTCTGTCTTTACAAAGGGCTAATGCCGGGCGCGGTGGCTCAAGCCTGTAATCCCAGCACTTTGGGAGGCCGAGGCGGGCGGATCATGAGGTCAGGAGATTGAGACCATCCTGGCTAACACGGTGAAACGCTGCCTCTACTAAAAATACAAAAAATTAGCCGGGCGTGGTGGCAGGTGCCTGTAGTCCCAGCTACTTGGAGGCTGAGGCAGGAGAATGGCGTGAACCCAGGAGGCAGAGCTTGCAGTGAGCCGAGATCGCGCCACTGCACTCCAGCCTGGGCAACAAAACGAGACTCCGTCTCAAAAAAACAAACAAGCAAACAAAACAAACAAACACACAAAGGACTAATGTTAGTGCTGTAGTTTGATATTGACTAAGAAATCCCTACAAGAGTGAGAGACCAAATCTTCCAGCTCAATTTGTTAGTCAAATCAGTAACATTTAATATCTTTTCTATATTTTTGCTTAATCAGGACAGGAAAATTTCCTCAAACGTCTCTGACTTTCAACAAATGTCAACTTAAACATAACGGCCACTAACTTCTCTGATAACCTCAGTTGTTCTGTATTGAATATGACCTCAGAGAGAAATCAGCTTCAGTCACTGGCTAAGTTTGTGATGGTTCCTCTGAGATCAGGCCTGGGTACAAGGTTTGAGATTACTTGTAACCATGCTACTAGGTTTTGGCTATACCTGCTGGTGCCCTGGATTAATCCTTGAGAGAAGCGGAGACACTGCCTTATTAGTCATCAGAGGCCCTGCACCTAGCACAGTCTCTGACACATTGTAGACGTTCAATAAATAGTTCCTAAATTGAATTTAATTTCAAGACTTCGTAAACATTTTTTTTTCTTGGCATATTTATTCTTCAGTCTACAAATATTTTTATTATTCACATACAGTTTATGACTTAATCCAGTACTTTTATGCTTCAAGCCTTTGGAGTCTGTGCAGACCCAGAAACATTGCATGGGTGGCACATTTCTAGGAGGAGTAAGATTGGTTGTTTTTGTTTGTTTGTGTGTTTGCTTTTTTGAGATGGAGTCTTGCTCCGTTGCCTAGGCTGGAGTCAGTGGCAAGATCTTGGCTCACGCAGTCTCCACCTCCCAGGTTCAAGCAATTCTTGTGCCTCAGCCTCCTGAGTAGCTGAAATTACAGGGACGCACCACCACACCTGGCTAATGTCTTTGTATTTTTAATAGAGATGGGGTTTCACCATGTTGGCCAGGCTGGTCTCGAACTCCTGGCCTCAAGTGATCCGCCCATCTCAGCCTCCCAAAGTGCTGGGATTACAGGCATGAGCCACCATACCTGACTGACTGTAGATTCCTCTCAAAATGTGTCTTGCTTTCTTCTTTGTACTCCTTGTCCTCTTGCTTGTGTCCCTGCTCTCTCCATCACACCATTCCTCTTGCCTATCAGCCCAAGAGGGTTTGGGGGTGAGATAGTGCAGCTGCTGAGTGCCCTGGGTTCGAGGTTTCAGTCTTTGGTGGACATTAGTATCTTATGTGAAGCTTGTTAAACATGCAGATACCTAGGCCCCACCCCAGGCTTCCTGAATCAGAACCTCTAGGGTTTTCAGGTTTCTGGCAGGTTATATGTGGTGATTCTAGTGCAGTTTTAGTCTAAATTAATTTGGAAATGCAGACTTTGGAGAGTAGCTGGGGTTGGGCAGTAGCCATATGGTGGTAACAGAATGGGTTGCTGGAATGCATATGGGGATGAAGTAGCAAATGATGGTGTGCCGTGTGCCAGGCACGTTGGATCCTACGGTATAGAAACTAACTTTGAAGACACAATCATGAGTCGCCTTATTTTTTTTTCCTGATTTCAGAAATCACTTTTCTCAGGTGATTCTAGTGTAAGTTTCTCAAGTATGTTAGTTTCCCAGGACTGTATAACAACCACAGACTTGGTGGCTTAACTAAGAGAAATTCATTTTGTCACAGTTCTGGAGGCCAGAATTCTGAAACCAAGGTGTTGGCAGAAACATGTGCCTTCCAAAGGCTCTAGGTGGAATTCATGCCTTCTAGTCCAGCTTCTAGTGACTCCAGGTGTTCCTTGCCTTGTGGCAATATAACTCCAGTGTCTGCTCCATCTCCACATGGCCTTCTCCTCTTCTCCCTGTGCCTTCTCTCTGTATATCTCTTACAAGGACTCTTACCACTGAATTTAGGGGCCACCTGAGTAATCCAGGATGACCTCATCTCAATTTTATTTTATTTTATTTTATTTTTTGAGGAATAGTTTCGCTCTTCTTGCCCAGGCTGGAGTGCAATGGTGCCATCTCAACTCACTACAACCTCCACCTCCTGGATTCAAGCGATTCTCCTTCCTCAGCCTCCTGAGTAGCTGGGATTACGAGCATGCACCACCACACCTGGCTAATTTTCTATTTTAGTAGAGATGGGGTTTCACCATGTTGGTCAGGCTGGTCTCGAACTCCTGGTCTCAGATGATCTGCCCACTTCAGCCTCCCAAAGTATTGGGATTACAGGTGTGAGCCACGGCGCTCGGCCTTTTTTTTTTTTTTTTTTTGAGACAGTCTCTCTCTGTCACCCAGGCTGGAGTGCAGTGGCACAATCTCAGTTCACTGCAACCTCTGCCTCCTGGGTTCAAGCAATCCTCTAGCCTCAGCCTCCCAAGTTGCTAGGATTACAAGCGTGCTCCACCATGTCCAGCTAATTTTTGTATTTTTAGTAAAGACCAGGTTTCACCATTTTGGCCATGGCGCTATCGAACTCCTGACCTCAAATGATCTGCCCGCCTTGGCCTCCCAAAGTGCTGAGATTATAGGCATGAGCCACCATGCCCAGCTTCAATATTCTTAATTGTACAAAGACCCTTTTTCCAAATGAGGTCACATTCACAGGTTCTGAGGATTAGGATGTTGACGTATCTTTTGGGCGGCCTTAACTTAAAACTTACTACACCAGGAAAGAGGATTTATAATAATTTCTGTTACCATTATTTTTCTTAAAAAACGAGTAAGATTAATATTTCCTTTTTTAAAAAATTATTTTATCATGGTAAGAACATTCTATTTTCCTAAGAAATTGTAAAGTGTACAATAATAGGGACAACGTTGTACAACAGATCTCTAGAACTTATAAGATGAATATTTCTGAACAATCCTATAGCCTGTCTTCAGAATCTATGAGTACCTTTTACATATTATTATTCATCTAATGTATGGTGAAATATCTCCATTTCATTTATTAGCTATAATACTAAACACTGACCAGGCAACTCATTTACCATTGATAAACTTTAAGAGAAACAAAAATATTTATTGAGCTGTAACTCAAAAATTATGATAATGATTAAAAGAGCTTCAAGTATCTGAAACTTCCAGCAAAGCTTTTATGATTATCGCTTGTCATTTTGCTCTCTGGTACACATGTGAACGAGTCTGCTGCTCTTCACCTTGGATCACACTATCTAGAGCTGTCCGTGTGAGAAGCAACATGATCCCAAATCAAATTAAAGTCCTATGCTTTACAGCATCTGATCTCGTAATGATAACAGTAGAGTAGTTAGTCACTGAAAACTGCAAACGTTTAAAAGTCAAGGGTCAAATCCAGTTTCATACAATAACAGTTGATTCCACTTTGCTAAAACTCAATTGAAATAGACTGTTTTAAGTCTAGATATTATCTTTTTAAATGATAGGATTCTGGCTCTTGCTCCAGAAATAAAGATTTCAGCAGCTCTGGGAACTTGGTAGCTGGATCCAGCGTGTGTTTACCTGTTGGATCAGCGTAGTTCCTGTAGGCTTGACCATCCGGACGCTTTTCAGATTGTGAAACAACGCTAGATTCCTTAGCTTAATTGATCTGGGGCTTAAGTTTCAAATTACTATTTATTTTTATCAATTCGTGGTATCTTAATTCACATGGCCTGCTCTCCCTATTTGCAGCCGAACATCTCTCAGGTAGGACTTTAATTTCGAGTGATTGCGTAAGACTGTAGGGTACTTCCTGACTGGCCTTTGTGGAAGCCCCGGGTGTGGACCGCTCTGGAGGCGAACTGCTCTTTTATTCCAGCACTCCAGGGTTAGTTTTGGTGTTTGCCTCAGTGGGAGTGTGTCCACTGCGAGTCTGCTTTTCTGAATTGGTGCCAGAGTTTTTTTTTTTTTTTTTTTTTCACATTAGATGTCACTTTTCTTTTGTCTTTAAAAAAGGTATCCTTTTCTTTTGCTCCCAAGAAGTATTCCTTCCAGAATACTTTCAAATTTTCAAAAAGTTCTCCTTTTTAGGCTCTCACAAATATGGAAGAATTGGTCGTCTTCAGGATAGCAATTTTGTCTGGTGTAACTTCTTATACATATGTAAGGAAAATTCAAAATATATGATTTGGGAAAACAAGTAAGCATTTGGATGGTGCCTCTACCCAAAATATTCCTGGAAAATTTTTTTAAAAGATACATTTTTAGCCAGGTGTGGTGGCACATGCCCGTAGTGTCTGCCACTTGGAGGCTGAAGCGGGAGGACTCTTTGGGCCCAGGAGTTCTGGGCTGCAGTGAGCCATCCATGATCCTGCCAGTGTGGTGTAATAAGATGTATAGACAGAAGTTTCATTTACACAGGTTATTAATTTCTATACACATTCTAATCATACAGGCTAATGAGGTACATCATTTAAAGTGCAGGATTTATAGACAGCTGACAAGTTTCTCTTTTATGACATTATTCTATTTCCCTGTCTATATAAATCAATCAATTTTGTTTCTTTCCTCAGCTAAAGTTACACCAAATCTGTTATCAAGGTCAAAATGTCTGTTAATCAGTTAATAGGGTAGCTAAAAAAAGTCTGTTAAAATATTTTTTTCTATCTTCTCTGCCACCACCCACATATAAGTTTTCAAGACTTTATTCTTGGATTATCACAATAGACTTAGAAACCTGACTTTTTATTATGGAAACATTCAAACACACAAGTAGGCAGAATAGTATATTGAACACATGTATCTATCATGAAGCTTCATCAATTATAAACATTTTGCCATTTTTGTTTCTTTCCCCCCTCCACATTTTTTTCTAGAATAAGTTAAAGCCCACTCCAAGCATTATAGATTGTCAGTAAAAATCGCTAATAGATAAGTAACTTGTGTCCCCAATAAATAGCTTTCTAATTATTTTTCCTCCAATCTTCCTGCTTTTCTTACCAATCAAAAAATTTCCACCACTTGGCATACTGTTAAAGAAACATAGAAAGTTTTTCAAAGACTCAGTGCTGCCTATTGAATCAGATGCAAACTTTTGTCCTGGTTTACAAAGGTATGTTGACCTTAGCTTGACCCTGCCTGTCTAATCGCATCTCATTTTTCCCCAGTGGACTATCAGGTGGGTCTCTTCACTGTATCAGCTGATGCTCCGTTTATTCCTGTCTCTCCTCATGTCCTCACCTCCCCAAATTCTGTGCATCCTAGAGAGCCCTGCTTAGGTGCCACTTTCTCTATTAAACTTTTTCCAGCTCATACTGACTGCTCTCTTCCCTGAACTCCTGGGATTAAAACACAATTCCTCTAACTTTCATTATCTGGTATTTTCTGTCATATTCCAGACTTAATTATTGCAATCAGGAAAGTGAGCTATGAATCACTGACTAGCAGCATTTTCTCTTCGCTCCTTCCTTCCCTTTATCCTTCCTTCCCTCCCTCCCTTCCTTCCTTCCTTCCTTCCTTTCCTTCCTTTCCTTCCTTCCTTCCCTCTCTCCCTCCTCCTTCCTTCCTTCTCTCTCTCTTTCTTTCTTTCCTTTCGTTCTGCCCCGCACCCCCCCCGCCCCGCTCTTTTTCACACCCTCATCCAGGCTGGAGTGCAGTGCATGATCATAGCTCACTGCAGCTTTGACCTACCGGGGTCAAGTGATTCTCCCTCCTCAGCTTCCTGAGTAGCTGGGACTACAGATTCACACTACCATGCCTGGCTAATTTATTTTTGTTGTAAAGATGGGGGTCTTACTATATTTCCCAGGCCAGACTCCCGGCCTCAAGTAATGCTCCCTTCTCGGCCTTCCAAAGTGCTGAGATTACAGGTGTGTGCTACTGCAGCATTTACTTTTAAAATACAACTTTAAAATGCCTGAGTTAGTGGTATTTTTGAGGACACAAAGAAGGTGAGTGGTGCTGGATAGACTCTAGCGTTGGAATCGTAGGCAGAATTCTAAGATGGTCCTTTGCCCCAGGTGTTACTCCTGTGATTCTGTTAGGTTACATTGCAAAAGTGATTTTGCAAATGTAAATAAAGTAATTATTAACCAGCTGAGCTTAAGATAGGGAAACTACGCAACTAATCACATGGGCCCTTTAAAAGCAGAGCGTTTTCTTTGGCTGGAGGCGGAAGAGGAAATCCTAGAGATTCCAAGCCTGAGATGGACTCAACCCACAATTACTGGCTTTGAGGATGGAGCAATGAACCAAGGAATGCAGGTAGTTTTAAAATATGAAAACAGAAAATGGAATATCAGTCCTATATCCACAAGGAATTGACTTCTGCCAACAACCTGATTAAGCTTAGAGGCAGATTCTTGCTCAGGGCCTCCAGATAAGAGCCCAGCCCTGGTGACAGGTGTTTGTGCTTGGCGTTGTGTTACTCCATGCAGAGAGTCAAGCCAAGCCCGCCCAGACTCTGACCTGCTGAACTGTGAGATAACACATGGGTGGAGTTCTGAGCTGCTACATTTAGGGGTAATTTGTTACACAGCAATAGAAAGTGAATACAATATATAACATAGGGTTTGAGCTTATAGTGCAATTTTATACATTTCCTGCTATTTTAATTAAGGCTGCAAATCAGCAAGAGAAGTTTTCCAATAAATGGGGGCACTCGTCTTAGGATGTGTGGTCATTACACAGGCTAGCAGTGTCTTTAGTTTATGATACCTCACTTTTGTCCATCACTTCCCCATTCCAGATAGGAAAATTTCTTTTTTTTTCTTTTCTTTTCTTTTTTTTTTTTTTGAGATGGAGTCTCACCCTATTGCCCAGGCTGGAGTGCAGTGACATGATCATGGCTCGCTGCAACCTCCACCCCCGGATTCAAGCGAGTCTTCTGCCTCAGCCTCCCAAGTAGCCGGAACCACAGGTGTGGGCCACCACGCCCGGCTAATTTTTGTGGTTTTTAGTAGAGACAGGGTTTCACCATGTTGGCCAGGCTGATCTTGAACTCCTGACCTCATGATCCACCTGCCTTGGCCTCCCAAAGTGCTGGGATTACAGGCATGAGCCACCGTGCCCAGCCTGGAAAATTTCAAGGAAAGTTTAGCTTCCCTATTGCCAGTGTTTTCAAAAGAATCTATAAAAGGGTCCTGGAGCAGGGGAAGGTGATTAGGACAGCATATCTGACCAGTAGTAGCATCAGCTTACTGTGTTGCCATACTCTAGCCATTTACCTCTACTGTAAGAGTGGGGCATGTTTTGTAGGGCAGCGGTCTCCAACCTTTTTGGCACCAGGGACCAGTTTCATGGAAGACAATTTTTCCATTGATGGGATGTGGATTTCAGATGATTTCTGAATGAAACCGTTCCACCTCAGATCATCAGGCATTAGATTCACATAAGGAGGACACAACCTAGATTCCTTACATGCGCAGTTCACAATAGGGTTCACGCTTCTGTGAGAATCTAATGCCGGAGGCTGATCTGACAAGAGGTGGAGCTCAGGCGGTAATGCTGGCTCACCCATCTCTAGTACCAGTTCATGGCCCGGGAGTTGGGGAACCCTGTTGTAGGGAAAGAACCCCTTGGCTCTGTAGCAGCCAAGATTTCAGATGGTACAACTTGTTTAAAATAAATAGACACACTCACTTCAGAGACTGGTCAACAAACAGTTGTCAAGAGCTCTTGGAACTAAGATGAGAACTTACATTACAGTTTTTTCTGCAGCCTGGGATCCCAGATGACGAGCAGGGGCTTTATTGGTTTAACCAACATCTGTTTCTCCAGCCATGCACACAGAAATGAACGAATGATTAGACATTCATTTGGGGTGCCTTTGTGTGATTCGTAAATAACTCGTTCCTTATAAAATTTATTGCTGAATGACTCATTAAAGAATGATGATGAAGATAATAAGGCTCCTCATTTAAAGGGTTATGCAAGTGTTCTTTTAAAAATCAACTTTGCGAGGTGTAATTAATGCATAAATTTCAAGTGTACAGTTTAACAAATGTATACACCTATGTAACCACCACCCAATCAAGATACAGAACATTTTTGACATCCCAGAAATTTCCTTTATGCCCCTTTGCTGTCAATCTCTCCTTCTACACAGCTATTGATCTGATTTCTATTGTATCATTGTAGATTAGTTTTTGCCTCTTCAAGAACCTCATTGAAATAGAATCATACAGTCTGTACTACTTTTGGGGTTTCTTTCACTCAGCATGATATTTTTGAGATTCATCCGGATTGGTGCGTTGATCACTAAAGTGTATTTCTGTTGCTGACTAGAATTCCATTGCACTCATAACACAGTTTGTTAGCCATTCACCTATTAGTGGACATTTGGGTTCTTTGCAGTTTGGGACTATTATTGAATAAAGTTGATATGAACAGTATTTGTGTGGACATATGTTCTCATTTCATTTTAAATTCCTAGGAGTGAAGAACCTGGTTCATATAAGTGTATGTTTAGCCTTAAAAGAAATGGTCAAACTCTTTTTTAAAGTGGTTGTGTCATTTTTCTCTTCAAATGGCAATGCAGAAGAGATTTTTCAATCTTCCCTCAAACTTGGTATTGCCAGTCTTTTTAAGATGCGTAGTATTATCTTATAGATTTAATTTCCAGGGTGACTAATGACGTTAAGCATCTCTTCTTGTGCTTACTTACCATTCACATATCTTGTTAGTGAAACATCTGTTCAAGTTTTCATCCATTAAAAGAATTAGATTGTATTATTATTGAGTTGTAACAGTTTTTTAAAATATATATTCTAGATATAAATGTATTTTAGATATATGTATTGTAAGAATTTTTCCCAGTCTGTGGCTTGCCTTTTTATCACTTCCTAAAAAATTGTTTTGCCCCATTTTCATTTTCTTCTTCTGGGTCTCTAATTATACTTATTTATACCATTTTCTATTGTCCTGAAGGTCTCTGAGGATCTGTTTATTTTTCTTAAATCTATTTTCTCTCCATCTATTAGCCTGAATATTTTCTATTGGCCTGTTTTCCTGTGTTCAACTTCACTGTCTTTTTTCTACCATCTCTGATCTACTGTGATGTCTTTTTGTCATTAAACTTTTCAGTTTCAGTATTTCTATATAGTTCTTTTTTATAGGTTTCATTTCTGTGCTGAGATTTTCTCTTTTCACGCATTAAACCAATACTTTGATTCTTTGAACATATATCATTTAATTCTTTGAGCCACATTTATAGGTGCTGCTTTTAAAGTCTTTCCTTGTGTCTCAGGCCTGTAATCCCAGCACTTTGGGAGGCCGGGGCAGGCGGATCACCTGAGGTCAGGAGTTCGAGACCAGCCGAAGCAACATGGAGAAACCCCGTCTCTACTAAAAATATAAAATTAGCCTGGCGTGGTGGCACATGCCTGTAATTCCAGCTACTCGGGAAGCTGAGGCAGGAGAATCTCTTGAACCCTGGAGGCGGAGATTGTGGTGAGCAGAGATTGCGCCATTGTACTCCAGCCTAGGCAATAAGAGCGAAACTCCGTCTCAAAAATAAATAAATAAATAAAATAAAATAAAATAAAAATTAAAGTCCTTTTTTTTCTTCTAAACCCAAGATCTCAGTCATGTTGAGACTGGCATTTTCTCTTTGACTGTGGGTAATGTGGATCATGTTTGCCTTTTTTTTTTTAAATGTCTACCAATTTTTAAATTGTACACTGGACATTGTTGGTGATACATTGTGTAGACTTTAGGCTCTGGATTTTGTTTTCTTCTTGTGAGAAGTGTTACCCTGTCTTCTATTAGGCAGTTTCATTACCTGCAGATTACCTTGCACTTCTGTGGGCTAGTTTTCATGCTTTGCTAGGGTACATCTCTGGAAAACTCAATATATTTCCCAAGTTCTTCTATCTTGGTACATTTCAACCTCCAATTCTGCAGATATTTTAAAGGTTTGGTTTTGGCTGGGTGCAGTGGGTCATGCCTGTAATCCCAGCACTTTGGGAGGCTGAGGTGGGTGGATCACCTGAGGTCAGGAGTTCATGATTAGCCTGGTCAACATGGTGAAACCCCCTCTCTACTAAAAATACAAAAATTAGTCAGGTGTGGTGGTGGGTGCCTGTAATCCCAGCTACTTGGGAGGCTGAGGCAGTAGAATTGCTTGAACCCAGGTGGCAGAGGTTGCAGTGAGCCAAGATAGCGCCATTGCGTTCCAACCTGGGCAAAAAAGTGAGAATCCACCACAAAAAAAAAAAAAAAAAAAAAAAAAAAATGAGGCTTGGTTTTTATTTTTGTTAATGTGGGCCTGGAGTAGACCTTACTCTAAAGCATGGTTCTAATCTCTTCTGGTATCTCAGTTAGATGGTTGGTGTGTTAATAAATTTATAACAAGATCTTGTCACTCTGGATTGGCCAGAACTTCAGTGTTCTTCAGCACTGTTTAATGTCTACAATTTCTGTTCTGTACTTGTTTCTGCACTAACAATTCTCTATACTTACTGTAGGATCCAGGTAGTGTTGACATGGGCATGTGCACCTTAGCTCTGAGTCAAGAATTCATAGAGAATCTTCCATACAACTTCTGGGACCCACCTTCTCACCACCCCCAAAATACCTTTCTTTATGGTGCCTGGCTCTACAGGTTCATACTGCTTCCTATCTTCAACTCTGATCTCTGCCTTGTCAGCTCAGCAGAACTACTGTGCTCACACTGGATTCTAGCTTGCTATGCTGTGGTTGGAAAAATGTATCCTTGCAGAGATCCAGGATAATCATGGGGCTCACCTAATGAATTTCTCCTCTCTCAGAGATCACGGTGTTTAATTTCCTGTTGTCCAATGCTGAAAAACAATTGCCTCATATGTTATTTTCCATTTCATTGTTTGTGGGTGGAGGGCTAGTCCTATACCAGTTGTTTCATCATAGTTGGAAGTGAAAGTTTGCAAGATGTGCTCTTAAAGATTAAATTATGTAAACAGAAATGAATTTACCAAAGAGGGGGCCCAAAGATTCTGTTTTCGCTGAAAAAGCATTTATAATAGTCATGAGTCCCAACCTATGACTCAGACACTGACTCCATTCATGGGAAGTTAGTATGGTGGAGTAGCGTGCAGTTTCTCTGCATTGTTTCTAAAAATTGAGTCTAATAGCCATCTCCCCTCTCTAAGAAACAAAAAGAAGTTTTCTAAAAATAATAGTAGTAATAATAACTTACAATTATTATATACTTAATGTTCTAGGTTCTGTCTTTAAGGCTTTATATTTATTAACCAATTCTTTATAACAAATCAATTAATCACCAATTAACTACTAGTTAGTACCTGAACATGATTAATTACTAATTAAAAATCCTATTTACAGACCAGCCTGGGCAACGTAGTGAGATCCTGTTTTTACAAAAAATAAGCACATTAACCAGGTATGGTGGTGCATGCCTGTAGTCCTAGCTACTTGGAAGGCTGAGGCGGGATGATTGCTTGAGCCCAAGAGTTTGAGGCTGCAAAGAGCTGTGATTGTGCCCCTGTGCCCCAGCCTGGGTGACAGAGTGAAACCCTGTCTCTAAAAAAGAAAAGAAATGTTATATAGCATAAAGGATTCTGGAAAATCAAATTACATTAACCTGCATCGTAAATTTGTGAGTGAATTTGTGAGCACATGTGGGTATGTGAGAACTCCTACCTCGGAGTCTTTCCAAATGTTCTTTCCCTTGAGCACAACCTGTTCCCCATCAATCAACTTAAATGTGTAATTCAGAATTTAGCTTCAATATTGCTACTTCCAGGAAACTTGTTACATGCTTTCATAACATGTATTTTATTTTTTCAATCATAATTGTAATTGAATTTACTTAAATATTTATTAAATGGATGTCTTTTCCACTAGACTATAGGCTCCATGAAACCCATTTCCTACCACGTATCCAGCACCTAGCACAGCTTTTGACATGGTGTATGTGTTCAATAAGTATTTGTTAAATAAATGAAGGAATGTCGAAGAGTGAGTAGGTTTCCTGTCTCAGATTCTTATGAACTTGATTTATCATCAAGGGTTGTCTATTTTTTGCCTTTCTCTCCTATTAAAAAAATTGCATACAGTAAAATTTATTTTTTTGGTGTATAGATCTATGAGTTTTTACAAAAGTCTAGAGTCATGTTACCACAATCAAGATATAGAACAGTTTCATGTCCCTCTGCTCCCCACCAAAAAATTCCCTCTCGATAACTTTTGTAGTCAACCTTTAACTGCCAGCAACCATAGAGAATTGTTTATTTTACATCACCTCAGGCTTTTCTTTTCTTTTCCATCCTGCTTGGTCTATATTTCAGCGATCTTACTGCTCAGTAAAATTCCTAAATATCAGAGATGTGAAATCGAATTTAGACTGTTGTCTTCGCATTTATGCCTTATGTGGAATCATTTGAACAAATAATTTGACTACTTGGAAGAATCAGAAGAGTGACACTAGGTCAGCTGAGCTTTTGTGAATGGCCTATTATTTCTACTCTGAATTATATCTACTCTGAACAGCTCTAACATCTGTACACATCTCTATTTCAGTATTCCTGCCTTAATTCAGGCTTTATGATCCTGTCCAGATTATTGCAATGGTCTCCATCCTGGTTTTTCCGTGCCTGTAATACCGGTTTTCTTATATTCAGTATCAGCTCTAAGACTCTTAAAGTTCTTCATTGGTGTCCCATTGAGCCTTACTTAGCACCTAGCATATCGTTTACAGCTCCTCAGGAGGAGCTGCTTCTTTAGAATCATCCTCATTGGGTCTTGTCGCTTGCAGTCTATGATGTTTCAGTTGTCCCAAATTATTTCATTTTTCCAAAGGTACCATATATTTCATGACTGAGGCTTTTGTTCATGCTTCCCTGAAAGTTTCTATTCACTTTATCTGCCAATGAACAGCTACTCATTATTGAAGACTTGACACAGGCTATCTCTTGCTTTCTTTCCAAAAACCACCTGACTATTCCCTCTTCGGTTCCCACAGTTACCTGTCCATCCACCTGCTATAACACCCATAATTCCTTATTGCTAACCTGTGTTCACATATTTGTCTCCTACCTATGAGAATCAAAGCTCTTTGGGGGTAAGTCTGTCTATTTATCTTTGAATCCCCAGTGCCTAGAACAGTAACTGCCATATAGTAAGTATGTGATAAATACACGTTTTCTGAATGCATCAATGAATACGTTCTTACTGCATTTTTAGCTGAACACTTTAATAATTTTCACAAGCTTGTTTTAAATGTGTATCTTTTTGGTGTTTTAGAAAATATTTGATCAAGGACTCTCCCATTTTCATGAGACACTGATGATCCTATTTTGCATGGCCACATGAAGTTCCCTCCAGCTTTCTATCAGACACTATACATTTATCATTGTGTGACCTGGTCAGCTGGCACTACTTCAACTGGGCTTACCCGTGGCTGTCTGCTTGCGTATAGAAACTCAACTTGCAACTGTGGAAGTGAAAAAGGGAAAAACAGGCAATGCTGAAGATGAATATGAATTTCCCATTAGTTGCTAACTGGCTTTGAACTTCCTCTCCGTTGAGGTTCAGAGCACAAAGAGTAAACTCAGGCCTCGCCTGGCTACAGGTCACACTCTGATTCAGATCTTTATCTGTTGCGTTCAGTGCCATTTTGAACTCTCACCCCGGGGATTTTAGTCCCAAGCTTTTTGTGTTCAACGTATTTACCACGGAAATGGACTTAGTTCTTCCTTGTGAAAGTGAAGATATGACATTCTGTAAATGTATTCTGCCGTTCAACTTTTTTGTTGACATAAAAAGGAGTATTCTGCCCAACTAGTTTTGTCATTTTATTGCGAACCTGCCCTCCCAAAACAAACTAATGCTGACACAGGATTTGATTCTTATTGATGAAGTAACTACATTTGTGACCAGCCGGCTCTTGGTTGGCCAGGAGTGAAGGCAGGTGGGGAAGGGAGGAAATTGTCTATCTTTTCACCTCATCTGGCCAGGCTTAGGGTCTGAGTTGGAATCTGCCCCTTGTTGAATGCTCACAAGCATGAGCTTAGAGCTCTCCGGAAAGGAAACTGCCATCTATTAGGGCAATTAGATAGTCTAGGAAAGATCCAAGTTCTAAATAAAACGTTTAGTGCCATAGCACCATGAATTACACCATGATTTTGAATGACTGTGTCACCAATTTAGGCTGAAGCAGCATTTCTCTAATTTGCATTTTCATTAGGCTCAACTAGGAAGCTTGTTAAAACAGATATCCCTGTTATCTACAGGAAATTCTGTAGATTCTGGTTCGGTAGACTTGGAGTGAACTCTGGGAAAGTATATTTTTAGCAATTTCCTGAGGTGATCCTGTTGCACGAAGACAGAAAACTATCTTTTTTTAAGGATTGTTGGAGGTGAACAGGATAATGTGATCATTATGAGAGGAGCCCTTAGTATTCTGAATTTATTGATATCCCAACGTACTTTTGTAAAAACAGGTTCTGCAAACTGGGGCTTTCTGATCCAAGCCTCATCTATTCTCAACATCTGAAAGTCCAGTTGATCTTGTGGAAAACGCCTATGAGCAGAAAGCAGGAGTTGTAGTCTTGTTCAGTGAAATTTAAGGGTAGATTTTTCAGCTCCTCCTGATGTTTCTCCCCAGGCTGTGGACTTTGGAGTGAGTTGAGTTAGCATCACGGCACCCTCCTGCTATGACTCATATAATTGTTATAAGGGTAGTGCCAAGCTCAAGTTTGGGCAGATTTGACATGGTGGCAGTACAAATAGGGTGGAGGGAGAGCAGGGATAAAATACACACAGCTACTTAAAGAAATGAATGGATATATTGATATGCTGTCTCTGAACCTGCTTTCTGCTGTGAGTTGAATTACAAAAAGTTGGTTCAGTCCTCCAGGTTTGGTGCAGGTCTCCAAAAGGTAGATTTCGTCTCAATGTTTGTAGCACTTTTCTGTTGTATAAGCTCTGGAATTAGGAGTGTCCAGTGAAACGGCGAAGGAGTGGTGAAACCTGAGGAGTTTTGCTTAAACTTCATTAAATAAAATCTTGCATAACATTTCTGAGAAGCATGGAATTTTCAGATAACTTTTAACCGAGCATTTCTTGGATGCTATTTTGATCTTGGGGAACTTGGGCTAGGAGAGTCAAGCCTTTGTGTTCTCACCTGTGAAATGTTATCACTGATAACTTGCATGAATTGAATAACAATACATATATAAAATATCTGGTATACAATAAAGACAATAAGTTGTATACTTTGCTTAGGTAAATAACATTTTAATGATAACATTAAAATTACTCTCTGTCAGTGATTGCAACCTTTCCAAGTAGGACAGCCATGAGACTAAACAGGGAATGCTGAGAAGGAAAAACAAATGTAATTTAGAGAGGCAGTTAAAGGTGAGCCCGTTGAAAGACAGCAACCAGAGCCACTCTCTTTATAGGGAGTGTCCTGTTGGCACTCTGGCAAAAGCATGTGTGGGCAAGCATATACCTCATTTGACGCTGTCTTCAAAAGGCCAAACTCTAATGACCAGGTTTGCATCTCTGGCAAACATTCTCAAAAAGATAAGTTCTTTAAAACATGGAGACACAAAGTGTTGTGTTTTATGCCAAATAATTTTTAGTAAAAGTACATTTTTACTTCTTTGCTTTTTTTCACATGACTCTGCATAGGTCCATATTGTTGTCTCCCTAGCACTGTTTTCTCAAGCCTAGTTTTAACCTTTTCTCCCCTGCCCTCGAATCCTTTCCATAACTAGTCCAATGCCTTCTTTCTTCTCCCCAAATCCCAACTTCCCACCATATGCATATTTTAATGGAAATGTATCCAGAGTTGGTAACTTTACACCATCCTGATGACAGTGTAACTTATATAAACCTCCTTGCTTTACAAACTGATTTCATAGGCAAGATTTGGTTTTCTCCTCCTACTAACCCTGTGTGGTAGGTTATCTCACTTCTGAGAATGAAAAGATTGAGGTCAGGAGAGGTGGCAAAGCAAATAATATCAGGTCATGGCACGGTTCATCTTATCTCTTATTGCATCTGCTTTATCTATCATACAACATTGTCTCCTTTGCAGAGAAAAATCTTGTATTGAGCAGTGGATATTTTAATCCGCATTTAAAACTTATGATTCTAGGTATTGCTTTACTTAGGACAGTACTTCGTAGAGACTCCAATGTTGTTGTATATATTGTGTACATGTATACAATGTTGTATATATTGTGTA
>NC_045435.1:5799156-5871143 GCF_002776525.5 Piliocolobus tephrosceles | reverse complement strand
CAATGTTGTATATATTGTGTATATATGTACAATGTTGTTGTATATATATTTGGATGGCCAGAAAAGGGAAATTGTCTTGGTTGTTAAGAAACTGCTGAGTATCAAAAAAAGGAGAAGGAAATATATTATTTCATACAAAAAGAGAACGTTTAAGTTACCAAAACAAAACATGCTTTGAATAAATATGAGTTCATAATGCACATGGGCCTACAATCTTGCTAGTGAGATTCCCCGAAGGGCTATTCTAGAATCTTGCTCAGCAACCAGTGAAAAAACAATGGTTGAAAAAACAAAGATGATTCTGCCAGTTCCCTGTTGTGGTTATATACTTTTGCTTGGGTAAAATTTTATATAACAAATTTGCTTGAGACAAATTTTATGTCATAAAGTGCTATGTAGAGTATGAGCTGTAGTTTTATACAGCTGACTTAATTGTAGAGAAAGCACATTGAACACTTTGGTTGAAACTTATGGTACCACATAAATGATTTACATCTCACAACGTCCCTGAAAGATTGGTAAATATATATATATATATTTTTTGTCACAGAGGCCCAGACATGAATAACGTTAACTAAAATGCTACTCCGTCTATAAAATCTTTACTTCTCTTCTGTATAATTTGCGACAGTTGAAACTCATCCTTTATATTAGTAGAATTGAGCTGAGGAGGCAACAAAGGAGCAGGCAGACCCTGTGGTACTTGATGGTTATTTTGCAAGTTAAGTCGTTACTCTGGTTTTGGTTGGTGGTTGAATGACAGACACCCCCTATCTCTTTTTTTTTTGTTTTTTGTTTTTTGTTTTTTGAGACAGGGTGTTGCTTTGTCACCCAGACTGGAGTGCAGTGGCGTGATCACTCTTCACTGCAGCGTTGACATCCTGGGCTCGGGCTCAAGTGATCCTCCCATCTTAGCCTCCTGAATAGCTGAGACTATGGGCATGCACTACCATGCCTAGCTAATTTTTTTATTTGTAGAGAGCCGGTCTTGCTATGTTGCCCAGGCTGGCTTGTACTCCTGGGCTCAAGCAGTCCTCCTACTTTGGCCTCCCAAAGTGCTGGGGTAACAGGCATGAGTCACTGTGCCAGGCAAATGACAGATATTCTTTTTTTTTTTGAGACAGAGTCTCGCTCTGTCGCCCGGGCTGGAGTGCAGTGGCCGGATCTCAGCTCACTGCAAGCTCCGCCTCCCGGGTTTATGCCATTCTCCTGCCTCAGCCTCCTGAGGAGCTGGGACAAGAGACGCTCACCACCTCGTCCAGCTAGGTTTTTGTATTTTTTAGTAGAGACGGGGTTTCACCGTGTTAGCCAGGATGGTCTCGATCTCCTGACCTCGTGATCCGCCCGTCTCGGCCTCCCAAAGTGCTGGGATTACAGGCTTGAGCCACCGCGCCCGGCCGACAGATATTCTTTTATTTGAAGTGAGAGAGGCCATGGTTACCAGGGAAGAACTCCAAAAGCTACAGCACTTAACACAGGGTCCTCACACTGTTTAATTTCTTCTTGGTATGTTGATACCTGTACACACAGATTCACAGATTCATATGCACTTTATACATACCCACTATCGATTCTAAAGTAATGTGACTTTCTTTTTGATAAACACACCTGAACTTAAATATCCCAATGTAGCCTACCCCCTTCCAAATGAAAGCGTATTTCTACATTATTGTGATTTTCCAGCTTTGGGGATTTCACTTTTTGGGAATGTTTTGTGTTTTAAAACTTTCCAGGGTAGTAAGTTTCGCTCCTTAGAGTGGGTTTGGTTTTTTGAGAACAGCTTAACATTATTTGAAACCAAGTGAAGTAGATGACCAGTCTGAGTAACATAAATAGTAGTAGAACATGAGCAGAGGGCCTGAGCAATCCTGCCTGAGGAGTTCCCATTTCTTGTTGCTCTAATCTCTTTTATAAAGAGCTGCCAGAGTCCACTTTTAAAATCTGAACTCTGGGGATGAAGTTTTTTGATTCCAAGACCTCCTCTTTGCAGAATAAAAGTATCAAGACCTTCCCTCATTGAGCTCAACCTAACTTTACAGACTTACTTCCTATGATAGTGCCATTAACTCTGGTTAGTTACATTAAACTACTTGACTTTCAATATTTAACAACTCGATGCCTTTGCCCATGTTGTTCCTTATGGAATAGCCTTTCCTTATTCACATTGACTTATATTTATTACTCCCTTTTTGCAGAAGTTTTTAATGTGGCCTTCTTCATTCCTGCTGAATTCCTACTTGTCTTTAGAAATCTATATAATGACAGTTTCCCTATCTTCCCAATTGTAAGTTAATCTCTCTGAGCTCCAATAGTATTTTGTGTTGACTTCTATCTTTTAGTATAGCTACTAGAACTACCAACTTTTTGGTTTAAGTACCTTCAGTTTTGCATGACTAGCCTTTAGCAGTGACTTATATTAGTACATAGTAAAAGTAAGTGTTCAATGTTTTTAACATTGATCCTGAAGACAATTTCTTTCTTTTTTTAACAGAGACAAGGTCTCACTATGTTGCCCAGGCTGGTCTCAAACTCCTGGACTCAAGTGATCCACCCGCCTTGGCTTCTCAAAGTGCTGAGATTATAAGCATGAGCCACCATGCCATGTCCTGAAGAAAATTTCAGAGGGGACCTCCAGATATTCTGAGTAATGAATGTAGCTTTTCAAGGATATTTTAAAGATAATACTCATGGGGCATGTACGTTCTATATTCACGTTTCTTTCTTTTTTTTGATTCCATACCATTAGAGAGATCCATAATGGCAGATTGCTTGTCACTAGCTCTTCTTACAAAGTGACTTTAACAATCTTCCCATAAAGAGGTAGAATCTATATTTCCTACCCTCAAATCTGGATTCAGAAGTGATGCTACATTACTCCTGAAGCTAAGTCATAAAAGCAATGTGGCTTCTGCCTGTTTCTCTTGAGGCACTTGGGACCAGCCACCGTACTGTAAGTAAGCTTAAGTAGGCTGCAAAAAGGACTGTGTGGAGGGGAATCTGGCCCAGAGTCCTGACTGAAGTCCTAATTGACAGCCAGCACCAGCATACCAGCCATATAAGGGAGCCATTTGAAAGTGTATCCTTAAGTCTCCCAGTGAACTGCCCCATCTGAGGCACCATGGAGCTGAGATAAGCTGTTCCCACTGAGTCCTGTCCAAGCTACAGATTTATGAGCAAAATAAGTGATTTTTGTTTTAAGCTACTAAATTTTGGAGTGGTGTGTTATGCAGCAATAGACAACTGATCTATCTTGTATACAGGTCATAGATCACAAAATTTTGATTTGTAAGTCCTACGCATGATCTTAGTTTCCTGTTTCAGAGATAAGAAATGAAAAATCCAGAGTGCAAGTAGATTTCAGGTGTACTATTATTATGCTGATCTGGCTGGAGGAAGATGGTTTGAAGAAAAGACTCCCGGATCTGAAGTGAGGAGCCAGGGGCTTGAGGTGGAATTTGGGCAAGAGGCCTAACCTCCCTGAGCCCAGTTTATTCTCCTGTTAAATGGGAATAATAATAACAGACCTATATTCATCTTTCTTCTTCCTCCATTCGTTCACTTACTTAACAATGATTTCCAGGTTAACTGCAATGAACCGCACAAGCAATAAACATACAAAGATAAATATTACAAATATCTTGTTTTCATGGAGTTCATGGCTTACTGGGAGACAGTAACATAATGAAGTTATTATTTCAAAACAGTGCAATAAGTACCATTATAGAAATAAGTATAGGGTTAAGTTGTGACTAGAGGGGAGAGTAGTTAAGTTCTGCCTTTGAGTGGTGGGGGCAGTTTCATAGAACAGGAGACGCTAGATTAGTCTGTCAAAGGATGAGTATGTGTCGCCAAATAGACAAAGATCAAAAGGGCATTCCACAGAAGAAAGATATATAAAGGCATAAATGTATAAGAAAGCATTATGTCTTCAGTCAACTCTAAAAATTTGAGGCCTGGAGGGTAAGAAACAAGATTAGAGCCAGGCAAGGAACAGATTTGGGAGAGCCTTTTGTACCATGGAAAAGAGTTTGGGTTTTGTGTAGGTGAAAGGGAACCTCCAAAGTAATTAAACTACAGAGGTAACAGGATTGGGCTGTAATTTAGAAAGGTATGTAGTAGTGGAGAATGGACTTTGAGGGAGGCAGTGGAGACAGAGGAAAAAGAAAAACAGGATACTGGCTGGTCTGGCTGGCTGTTGAGGATGCTAATATAAAAATCCAGGTGAGAATTGATCAAGGCCTAAAGTAAGGCAGAGGCAAAAATAAAAAGAGAGGATGAGTCAGGTCTGAGAGAGGTTTAACAGACAGAATAGACAGAATTTCTGATGAGGCTTTAAACTGATGCAAGGATCAAATGTAATAATATCTGCTCAAGTATAAAGTATGCACTCTACAAAGATGAGAAACAATTAATTAGTGATAGAATTGGTAATATAAAACATTTTACATATTACTCCAAAGAAAACATATCAGCAGTGTGTACCTGATCAGGACATACATTTTCTCCAGTGTATCAAAAAACTTAGTAGGAATAGTTGAAGCAATTAATATTTAAAGTACAATTACTTTCTGCTAAATCTTTAATCCAACTCCAGTGACTATAAAACACTAAACTTGGTGGAAATGGTGGACATGAGATGTAGAGAAGTAGGAAGAAAGATAGAGAGGAAGGATGTAATTAGCATTAGCATAGGACTCTAACAGATCCATGTCCCACACTCTATAAGGGTCTTCAATAGTGTGGACCTTTGCTACCTAGAATCTTCAGAGAAAAGTAATCTTTACTGTCCTCCTCAATGGCATTAAGGAAAAGCACCTTCTTAAGTCTCTCTCCATCATCTTCCCTCTAGGCAAAAAGGGCTAACCACACTGGCTGAGAAGTGTTGCGTTGTTCATTCCCTACAAAAAGTAAGATCTGGAGGAGTTGATTACACATGTGAGTTGATTGCACATGGCAATATAAAAATGAGCAAGAACTTGCCTGTTCCTCACGGCTTCATTTACATACTGCCCCAGGGTCTAACTCAGGAAAAACCCAGGATTGACCACACCTTCAGATAGTATGGGTTTGTCAGGTAGTCAGTCCAACAAAGGAAAGAAGAAAGATATGTGCAAAAGGCACGGAAATATGAAACAGAATTTTGTGTTGACTTATTTGCAAGAGTCTGAGACCTGGCATGGTGGGAAATGAGACGGGAGAGAGAGAGAGAACAAGGGTTAGATCTTGGAGGACCTCACTGACTTTGACGGAAATTGGGATGTAGGAGAGAAGAATCCCCAGAAATAATTCAGTCGAGGAAGAACCAGGATCAGGTCGTAATTTAGAAAGATCCGAAGGCTGTGTGGAGGATGTTGTGGTCTACAGAAACCTGGGAAGGTCAAGATTTCAAGTCCCTGTTTCCCCAGGAAAAACTCATGGAACTGGATCAGGGTGTTTGCATTATAATGCTGTCCGGGTCTGGGTGTTCTTCTTGTTTTTTTTTTTTTTTTTTTTTCCTTTTAATTGTACTTTAAGTTCTAGGGTACATGTGCACAATGTGCAGGTTCGTTACATAGGTACACATATGCCGTGTTGGTTTGCTGTACCCATCAACTCATCATTTACATTTTGTATTTCTCTTAACACTATCCCTCCCCCAGTCCCCTACCCCCAACAGGCCCTGGTGTGTGATGTTCCCTGCCCTGTGTCCATGTGTTCTCGTTGTTCAACTCCCACTTATGAGTGAGAACATGCGCCGTTTGGTTTTCTGTCCTTGTGATATTTTGCTGAGAATAATGGTTTCCAGCTTCATCCATGTCCCTGCAAAGGACATGAATGCATCCTTTTTTATGGCCACATAGTATTCCATGGTGTATATATGCCACATTTTCTTAATCCAGTCTATCATTGATGGGCATTTGGGTTGGTTCCAAGTCTTTGCTATTGTGAATAGTGCCGCAATAAACATACATGTCATGTGTCTTTATAGCAGCATGATTTATAATCCTTTGAGTATATACCCAGTAATGGGATTGCTGGGTCAAATGGTATTTCTAGTTATAGATCCCTGAGGAATCACCACACTGTCTTCCACAATGGTTGAACTAGTTTACAGTCCCACCAACAGTGTAAAAGTGTTCCTATTTCTCCACATCCTCTCAAGCATCTGTTGTTTCCTGACTTTTTAATGATCGCCATGCTAACCGGCATGAGATGGTATCTCATTGTGGTTTTGATTTGGATTTCTCTGATGATCAGTGATGATGAGCATTTTTTCATGTGTCTGTTGGCTGCATAAATGTCTTCTTTTGAGAAATATCTGTTCATACCCTTTGCCCACTTTTTGATGGGGTTGTTTTTTTCTTGTAAATTTGTTTAAGTTCTTTGTAGATTCTGGATATTAGCCCTTTGTCAGATGGATAGATTGCAAAGATTTTCTCCCATTCTGTGAGTTGCCTGTTCACTCTGATGATAGTTTCTTTTGCTGTGCAGAAACTCTTTAGTTTAATTAGATCCCATTTGTCAATTTTGGCTTTTGTTGGCATTGCTTTTGGTGTTTTAGTCATGAAGTCTTTGCCCATGCCTATGTCCTGAATGGTATTGCAGGTCTGGGCATTCTTAACTCAAGGGATCCTTGAGTAAAAGTGATAGTGGGATCTTTATAGTGATCCCACTAACAGCAAGTCATGAGGTCTTCATTATCTTGCCATCATTTTAATCCCAGATAAGTGTTCTTCATACTGGCCTTCCCTCTCGTCTGTAGCCTGAAAACCATTGGTACTTGCCCCAGGTAGGAGGAGGAACAGAGAACAGAAGGTTTCTGTGGAGCTGCATTAATCACCAAGGAGAGGCAGCTGGCTCCAAGCCCACAGAGTGTGACCCAGGTAAGTTTAAAAGTGTGGCCGAAACCCAACAAACACTTCCGTGTAATTTTGCTCTCTCTACCCTTAGGTGAAAATGAGTCAAGCAAGGGAGTAGCCATAGCCAGGCAGAATGCTGGGACAGTCGTTGTTCTTTACAGACAAGGAGGCCCCATCGTCTTTATTAGGGAGAGAGGAAGATTTTCAAAGGGTTCTGGAATTTTCTGATTTTTCAATTGTTTTCCTATTCTTGTTTTTATTAATTTAATGTAATTTTTTTTTTTTTTTTTGAGATGGAGTCTTGCTCTGTTGCCTACGCTGGAGAGCAGTGGTTCAATCATAGCTCACTATAACCTCAAACTCCTGGGCTTGAGCAATCCTCCTGCCTCAGCCTCCTGAATAGCTGGGAATGCAGGTGTGTGCCACCACCCCTGGCTAATTATTATTATTATTTTTTGTAGAGATGGAGTCTTACTATGTTGCCTAGGGTCTTGAACTCCTGGCCTCAAGGGATCCTCTCACCTCGGCCTCCCAAAGTATTGGGATTACAGGCGTGAGCCATTGTGCCCAGCCTACTTTTCTATTTCTTTAGCTTTCTTTCTCATTTTGCTCTCTAGCACAATAAATTTTCCTCTATTATTCAGAAAATCTGTCCCTGTGCTGAGTACTTAATAGATTCTTAAAATTTGCCAGTAAACTTACTTTAAAAGGTTAAATAGGAATGAGGAAGCAACATTTAGATGAAGTAGATTTGTTAATCACTGGGGGTAGAAAGACAGTTTCAGTAATCTGTGTTGCTGCAATCATTGGCTCTCTAGTCCAAGAGGCATCTTGAAGACCAGTGCCTCTGACTTGATTTTCCCCTACAATTCTAAGCAGCAGTTCCCCTGATGACCATGAGTACATATACATAGGCATCTCATTGCCTTTCTGAGCAGCCCCTCTGACAGCCAGAACTGAAATCTGCTTCTCTTAATGGTCACCCACCACTCAGAATTCTACTCTCCTACATGAAATAACTTTTTACCATTTCCTTGTAGTAGAATAGTGGAACAAACGATGACACTAAAATCACAAGCACGGCAACTAGTGCAGCAAAAGCTAGGACCAGTGCCACATGTTTTACCGTCATCACTTTTTTGATTGATTGCATTTGCTGTCCTTTGCAAACTGTTGCTCTGTCCCTCCTTCCCTTTAGCCTGCTCTTGCAATATGTAAAATATGGAGAATCTGATCTTTACTAAGAGCAGCATAAATGTAGTTCTTAAGTCATTCCCAACTTGGAGCACTGTATACTATACTATCCTGAGCTTCGGATTAAGGCCTGAGTTTTCCTGACTTGAATTTTGAAGGGAATTCTTTTTGTTGTTGTTTTTCCTTGTGAGACTCTGTAGCTTTGCTGAGAAGAACCGAGTGGAGAGGGAATATCCAATTTCTTGTCTCCTGTCAACATGAGATTTCCAGAATCTTCCACAATCACTAAAGGGTCAGATCTTTGGGACTTCATCCCTTTGTTATAAGGTGACTTAGTAACAACAGTTTGGTTGCAATTGAAGGTGCAGTTTTGAAGTATTGTCTCTCTTTGTGGCCTCCCTTCCTCCCTCTCTAGAATGAGTGGGTAGGTGGGTGGATGTGTATGGCAAAAGATGGGAGGAAAAGGTGGGCCAGGCAGTTGGAATTGTTTCTTAGTGTGGTCGGGTCTCATAGCTTTTTATGGTTGTTTTGCTCCTATCCTCTAGGCCTCTCTTGGCCAACTCCTTCCCCACTTCTTCACCGTAAAGCCCCAAAAACCACAACCACAGTCACATAATTAAACACGTGAAACAAATAAAACTGCCTCTGTGTGAATATGTTTCTCTGGTCACGCCATCCCTGTGAGAGACGCCTCCCTCATAAACAGTAACGGGCAGAATTTCTCTAGCAAGGCAGGCACACAACAGACTCTGCACCTTCAAGGCAGAAGCAGAAGGGAAGGCCAGTGCCTCTGGGTTAGGGCCTGTTGGTTCTTGGAAGCCAGGGCAGGGTGAGGTGAAGGCACTCCCAAGAATCCTGGCAAACTCTGTAGGGAGAGGAAGACAAAAATTTCCAGTGTTTGCAGCCAACAGGGCCACGTGCTCATTCAAGAACATTTATGACTTGGTTGGTCTCTATGGGGTTCTGGCTAGGTGAGGGTGAGAGAAATCTGCGGTAATTGCAGATCTGGCATGACCGAAGATGAGCCAATTTTAAGCAACCTTCTAATGTAAACTTTTAAGGAGACCTTTAAAACTGAGAGCTTGGTGGTTCATGTCTGTAATCCCAGCACTTTGTGAGGCCGAGATGGGAGAATTGCGTGAGGCCAGGAGAGTTTGAGGCCAGTATGAACAACACAGTGAGACAGTCTCAATAAAACATAAAATTAGCCAGGTGTGTGGCACGCCTTAGTCCTAGCATCTTGGAAAGCTGAGGTGGGAGGACTGCTTGAGCCCAGGAGTGAGACATTACTGTACCACTGCACTCCAGCCTGAGCCACAGAGTGAGGCTCTGTCTCTAAAAGACAAAATACAAAAGATAAGAAAAAACCCTGTCTGAGAATCCTAAAATCCAACTAAAGGGTTAAGTTATAAAAATGATAATTATGCATTTTGCAAATTTCCTGTCCTTATAGTCCCAGCATGGAGTGACCAGGTTATTGCTGAGCACTAAGACTCAACTGAGAAGCTTTTGGAAAATACTGTTATCTGGGACTTACCAAAGACCAGCTAAATCAGAAATACTACCAAGTGGGGTATTTATGATCCTGTAAAAGTTCTCAGTGAACTTAATGGGCAGTTCACTTAATGGGCAGTGGTGCAGTTAATCAGTACCACTGCATTGAATAACCAGTCTATGAAAGTCTTTTCAGAGGTTTACTCAGTGTTTTTTTTTTTTTTTTTTTTTTTTGAGATACAGTCTCACTCTGTTGCCCAGGCTAGAGTGCAGTGGCGTGATCTTGGCTCACTGCAACTGCCGCCTCTCAGGTTCAAGCGATTCTCCTGCCTCAGCCTCCTGAGTAGCTGGGACTACAGGCACGTGCCACCACACCTGGCTAATTTTTAGTAGAGATGGGGTTTCACCAGGTTGGCCAGGCTGGTCTTAGACTCCTGATCTCAGGTGACTCCGTCTGTCTTGGTCTCCCGAGTGCCCCGGGGTTATAGGCGTGAGCCACACGCCCGGGGGTTTACTGAGTTTTAACATTGTGCTACATTGCTACATTTTGTGGCTAGAGATGATATAGGCCCTCAGGGAGAGGAACCGATGATAGCTGCTGGAGTCTGAGCACGGCTTAGTCTAGGGAAGGAAGAAAACCAAGAGAGAACAGAGTCAAGGACAGCAAAGGAGGAAGAAGAGGTTTTAAGGAGTATGGCCTGGTCAAAGGGGTCTCGTCCCTCAATGCAATAACTTAAAATGTCTCCATATTGTACAACCGGTGGATTATTGGTGACCTTGGTGAGATCAGTTGCAGTGAGATTTCACTTGGCTGAGGAGATAAGGAAACAGAGATAAGTGTGGACTAAAATTTTCAGAATTCTGGCCGGGCACAGTGGCTCATGCCTATAATCCCAGCACTTTGAGAGGCTGAGGGGGGCAGTGGAATCACGAGGTCAGGAGTTCGAGATCAGTCTGACAAATGTGGTGAAATCCCATCTCTACTAAAAATACAAAAATTAGTCAGGCGTGGTGGCACCTGCCTGTAATCCCAGCTACTCAAGAGGTTGAGGCAGGAGAATCGCTTGAACCCAGGAGGCGGCGGTTGCAATGAGCCGAGATCGTGCCACTGCATTCCCGCCTGGGTGACAGAGCAAGACTTTGTCTCAAAAAAAAAAAAAAAAAGTAATTTTGGAATCTCAGCTGAGAAGCAACAGAAAATCTTAAAAGATGTCAAAAGACAGAATTACAATAAATTTAGTTTAAAAATCGAATTGGCTTTATTTGCAATTCTAGAATCAGCAACACTTCATTCTGAGGATTCCAATTTGCTGAGCAGAGGAGGTTAGCTTTATAGGCAGAAAATGGCTGAAGAAAGCGGAAATGAACAACGAAAAACAGATTGGTTGTTTCATAGTGACTTTCCTTATAGGGTTAAAACAGAGGGGACTTCCCTATTACACTGACTCAGGTTGACTGGAATCTCCTGATTTTTAGAAAATGAGCTCATTTCAAAGTTCACTTTGATTATGTGGCACTTAGCACAAGTGACTTCATTCTGGTTTGGTCTGGCCTGCCAGGGCCTAGCGCAGGAGGCTAGCCCAAAACAATAGCCTCCCATAAACTTTAATAAAAGGGATACAGGATTCAGGAGTTTTAATTTTTTATTTATTAAATAATGGGTTAGATCTGAGTGTATATGTATCTATGCTAAGGGGAGGAGAATGGATGAAAATATAGGAGGCTAGAAGGAGTAACAGTGAAACACGGCTCCTGAAAATGCATAGGAATGGAAGTGGTAGCCTTGGACAGGAAGAAAGAAGAGACTCCACGGTCATTGTAACAGAGAGGAAGAAGGAGTCACTGGTGTGGATGCAAAATGTTTAGGCAGGGGCATGGGTAGGGATGTGAGGACCTGTTTGCCTCATGGCCTCTAATTCACTGTGAAGTGGAGGTAAGATCGGTTGCAGGGTTTCTTAGTAAAGCCGTTGCCCTGTGAGGCCTCTGGAACCATTGAGATAGAGTGAGGCCACAGTTGAGCACACCCTCATTTCTCACTCCCTCCCGACACATGGAAGAGGGGACAGGTGCTATGTCTGCTGGGAACTGAGGTGCGGGCTGTATGGGAGACAGTTGGTTCCCTTTGTGTGACTTTCTCCATCTCACATCACTGCTTACCTCCACTCTCATGCATTCCCCTGCCTCCTGCAGACTGCAGAGCCTTTCTGTTTTCTGTCTCTTCATTGTTCCTTCTTTCCTTCCATCGTGTCGGAATTTCAGCCTTTGACTGGCCACCACCGCTGCTGTCCTTAAGTGTCTTTGCCTTCTGTTATGAATGCTCCAAGTCTGATAATGTATCACTATTGATAGGTAACCAGAGAACTCTTTTCCTTCCACAAGGCTTGCTGGTAAATAAAGTGTATTGGAAGTCATTATGTATCATTCGAAACCTTTTTAGCCTTCTCAAAAATAAAAGGCCAAATTCAATGATGAGTATAAATAAATAATGAAGGGCTGCGTTTCTGGGTCAGCGAACTTTCATCTTGCTGTTTCTGTTCTTCAATTCTCCAAGCTCAAGCCTGGGAAATGTGTGAAGGCTATCAAAGATGAATTCAAAATATAGTATGCAACAGCTACCAAAGGGCAACTTAATATCAATTTTCCTCTCAGTGAGCCACAAGTCTGGCTTACTTGGTTTAACATGCTTCTAGAATCAGGCAGTCTTTGGACTCAGTACTGCAGTTTCTGGTTGGCATGATGATTCATCTAATGGAGAAATTGAGAACACTAAAAAATCTTTCATTGTGGTAAAATGAACATAAAATTTACCATCTCAACCATTTTCAGCGTACAGTTCGGAAGTGGTAGGTGTATTCACTTTTTTTCCTCATATGAATACATAAGTAGCACACTTTTTGTGTGTATGTGCAACCAGTCTCTAGAATTCTTTTCATCTGTAAAACTGAAACTTTGTATCCATTAGACAACTCCCAATTTCTCCCTCCCCCCAGCTCCTGGCAACCACCATGTACTTCCTGTCTGCATTAGTTTGATGATTCTTGGTGCCATATATGAGTGGAATTATACAGTGTTTGTCTTTTTGTGACTGGATGATTTCACTTAGCATAGTGGCCTTAAGGTTCTTCCACGTTGTAGCATGTGTCAACATCTTCTTCCTTTTTAAGGCTGAATAATATTCCACTGGATGTGTATGCCACATTTTTTTTTACCCATTCATCTGTTGATGAACACTGGGGTTGCTTCCTACCTTTTGGCTATTATGAATAATGCTGCTATGAACATGGATGTACAAGTATCTGTATGAGTTTTTGCTTTCAATTCTTTGGAGTGTCTGCCCAGAGCTGGAATTGCTAGATCGTATGGTAACACTTTTTAATTTTTTAAGGAACTGCCATACTGTTTTCGATAGTGGTTGCACCATTTTACATTCCTACCAGCAGTACACAAGGGTTTCAATTTCTTCACGGCCACACCAATACTTTTCTATTTTTTGATAGTAGCCATCCTAATGGGCAGCATCTTGGGGTTTTGATGAACGTTTATCTGATGCTTAGTGATACTAAACTTCTTTTCATGTACTTATTGGCTATTAGTGTATCTTCTTTGAGGAAATGTCTATTCAAGTCATTTGCTTATTTTTAAAGTCAGGTTTTTTGTTGTTGAGATTGATTTTAAGATTTTTGATTTTAAGATTTTTACAGTAAGTATTTAGAGCAATATTGTAGGGTCTATTAAGTCCAAGGCTTTTTATTTTTCTCCAGTGACTCTGCCATAGTCCCTGTTGTAAAATACAGTGGCTCTTCTTGGTAAATTCCAATTTTCAGTAGCATTAAATGTAGCTGTACTCAGTTCTTTATTTTTAACTTATAATATTTGGGTCAGCATTTTTAGATAAAGCAGATACTGTGTCTTTTGCCATAGCAAACAGGAAGGTATCTATTATTTTCTTTGCTGATGACATGGTCCTTCACTGAATGGTTGGTTTCTATCAGGAGGAACAGCTCAGTGTCAAGTATGCCATTTTTAGAATGTACTCCTGTTTAGTAGAGCTTTATTAAACAGATAGATAAGTATAGTTATATTTCAGGGGCAGTGCTGTGTGTTTTGGGACCAACGTCACCCATCGGAGCCATGGAGATTCAATTCTGCTGCAAATTAATAGCTCCACAGGATCCACTTGAAAGTTCTTAAGTGGTGGGTATAGATGGAGACTAACTTCCATCCTAACAATCCTTCAGGCCAGGTGTATCTCTTATGTGCTGTAGGTACAGAAATTTAGGGCTTCACCATACTTGTTAGTGTCTTGGAGATATATCCAAAGCTGCTTTGTAGAAAAAAGTCTTATTTACCTGTAGATTTTCTTAGCCTACTCTATGTTTAAGGCCATGCTCCTGGGCAAGAGCATAAAACGGACTCTACTTTTCTTAAGTGTCTACATGTCAGGTGTTTCAGCCCAATACTTTCCTTTCAATAAGGTATGAACATCATGAACTCATTAGTAAACATAATTTTGGATTGTCTTCTGTGGAAAACTTGTTAAAGCCAATATGGGAAAAATGACATGTGAGAAATACAACCAAAGAGAGATGCTAAACACTCATTTTTTAGCTTCTCTGAGCTCCTTCCTGGTATTGAGTTGCTGTACCCTAAACTCAGTTCTGCAGTACATTACTGCTCTGGCTCCACAGAAAATTCTGTGCCCAAGTAAAGACCTAACAACATGCCCTCAAATTTTATGGAGGCTCTCTCTAATATTTGAAACACTTGGGATTTGTTTTTCTTTATTCGATAGAAGTCAGAAGCAGAGAAAAAGTTGTTTCTGAAAAAAGTTGCTATAGTTTGAAGTTTCCCTCAAAAGTTCATGTGTTGAAAACTTAATACCCAATGCAACAGTGTTGAGAGGGAGGTAGGGCTTAATAAGAGGGCTCCAACCAATGGATTAATGTCACTTTTAAAAGAGAGAGTTAGTTATCACAAAGCAGGTTGTTATAAAGTGAGTCCAGCCTTTGATGCCTCTCTGTCTCACGTGATTACTTCTGTCTTCTTCCCTTTCACCACCATGAGATGACCATTTCCAGACACCGTGTTCTTGGACTTCCCAGCCTTCACAACTATGAGCTAAATAAACTTCTGTTCTTTATAAATTACCCAGTCTGTGGTGTTCTGTTATAGCAGCAGGAAACAGATAAAGAAAAAATTTGTTTTTTCATTTTTATTTTAATTTTTTTTGAGACAGGGTCTCACTTTTTCACATAAGCTGGAGTGAAGTGGCATGAACAGAGCTCACTGCAGCCTCAACCACCTAGGCCCAAGCAACCCTCCTGCCTCAGTCCCCAGTTAGCTGGGATCACGGGCGCATGCCACCATGCCCAGATAGTTTTTGCATTTTTTGTAGAGATGGGGTTTTGCCATGTTGCTCAGGCTTATCTCAAACGCCTGAGCTCAGGCAATTTGCCCTCCTCAGCCTCCCAAAGTGCTGCAATTATAGGCATGAGCCACTGCACCCAACCAAAGACAAAAATGAAGCTTTTTTTTTTTTTTTTTTAAATTTTATTTACATAGGTTTTTGGGGAACAGGTGATATTTGGTTACATGAGTAAGTTCTTTAGTGGTGATTTGTGAGATTTTTGGTGCACCCATCTCCAGAGCACTATACACTAAACCCAACTTGTAGTCTTTTATCCCTTACCCCCTTCCCACTCTTACCCCTGAGTCCCCGAAGTTCACTGTGTCATTCTTATGCCTTTGCATCCTCATGGCTTGGCTCCCACTTATGAGTGAGAACATACAAATTTAGCCTTTTTTTAAAAAAAAAAATTTAGATGGGGGTCTCACTATGTTGCCTAGGCTGGCCTCAAATTCCTGAGTTCAAATTATCCTGGTCTTGGATTCCTGAGCTCAAATTGTCCTACTGCCTCAGCCTCCTAAGTAGCTGGGATTACAGGAATGCTTTTATCTTTCTTTCTTTTTAATGTTTTTAAACAAAAATAATGTTATATAGCCTCATGAATGTCTTTGTCTTTTTTGCCTTGGCTGTCAGAAAATTAGTTTTGAATTCAATCATTCTTTTAAATCTAATTTTGTTTGATGTTAGTATTTGCTGACTTTACTTTTTATTTGATGTATGTATTCTTTTTAATAGTTTTTATTGAGGTATACTTTATACATCTTAAAAATCTGCCATTTGAACTGTACAATTCAATCATTTTTAGTAAATTTACAGAGTTGTGCTGCTATTATCACAACCCAATTTTAGAATATTTTCATCATCCTGAAAAGACCCCTTTTCCCAGCTCCAGTCAACCATTAATCTACTACTTTCTGTCTCTATGGATTTGCCTAATCTGGTCATTTCATGTAAACAAAATCACACCAGAGTCAAACCATTTGTGGCTGACTTCCACTGCTGAGCATAACAATTTCAAGGAAAATCTATGTAATAGCATGTATCATTTACATGATATCTTTTGAGTGCAAAACTTGAAAAATTTTGATAAATTCCAATGAATTTTGATTCATTTTGAATTAATTTTTTGTGTATGATGTGAGATAAGGGTTTGAATTCATTCTTGTCCTTCAGTATGGGTACTCCTTGATTTATGATGGGGTTACCTTTTGATAAACTCGTAAGTCAAAAATATTATAAATGGAAAATGCATTTAATACTGTGATAAACCAATTGTAAAGTCAAAACTTGTAAACCAGGGGTTATCTGTACTTCATTCCTTTTTATTGCTGAATAATATTCCCTTGTATGGATATACCACACTTTGTTTATCCATTCACCAGTTGATGGACATTTGGATTTTTTTAAAGGTTTTGGCTATTGTTATTAGTCTGTTTCCACACTGCTAAAAATAACCACCTGAGACTGGGTTAATTGATAAAGAAAAGAGGTTTAATTGACTCACAGTACCACATGGCTGGGGAGGCCTCAGGAAACTTACAATCATGGCAGAAGGCAAAAGGGAAGTAAGGCATGTCTTACATGGTGGCAGGAGAGAGTGAAGGTGGAGAGTGCCACACTTTTAAACCATCAGCTCTCATGAGAACTCACTCACTATCATGAGAACAGCATGGGGAAAATCTGCTCCAATGATCCAATTACCTCCCACCAGGTCCCTCTCCTGATGTGTGGGATTACAATTCGACATGAGATTTGAGTGGGGACACAGAGCCAAACCATATTAGCTATTATGAGTAATCTACGAGCATTCACATACAAGTTTCTGTGTGGATGCACATTTTTATTTCTTTTGAGTACACACCTAGAAGAAGAATCGCTGGATCTTATGGTTAATTTATGTTTAACTTTTGAACTGTTTTCCAAAGTCACTGCACCATTTTACATATCCTGCAACGATGTATGAAGGTTTCAGTTTTTCTATGTCTGTACCAACACTTGCTATTGCCTGCAGTTTGGATCATAGTCATTTTAATGGGCATGCAGTGGTATCTCACTTTGGCTTTACTTTGCCTTTCCCAGCTGGGTACAATAGCTCATGCATGTAATCCTAGCATTTTGGGAGGCTGAGGCAGGTAGATCATTTGAGCTTAGGAGCTTGAGACCCGCCTGGGCAATGTGGTGAAACCCCGTCTCTACAAAAAATACAAAAATTAGCCAGGCATAGTGGCACGCACCTGTAGTTCCAGCTACTCAGGAAGCTGAGGTGGCAGGATCGCTTGACTCCAGTTGAGGCTGGAGTGAGCCGTGATAGTGTCACTGCACTCCAGCCCAGGTGACAGAGTGAGACCTTGTCTCAAAAAAAAAAAAAAAAAAAAAAAAGAAAAAGAGAGTTTGCATTTCCCTGTAACAAATGATGTTAAGCATCTTTCTTGTGCTTATTGGCTATTCAGATATCTTCTTTAGTAAAATGTTTATTCAAACATTTTGTTCATTTTAAAAATTGAGTTTACTTTACATATTCTGGATACAAGTCCCTTATCAGATACATGACTTACAAATATTTTTCTCCCCGTATGTGACTTACCTTTTCATTTTCTTAATGGTATCTTTTGAAGTACAAAAGTTAAAACATTTTGATAAATTCCAATGAATTTTGATTCACTTTGAATTAATTTTTTGTTTATGATGTGAAATAAGGCTTTGAATTCATCCTTGCCTTTCTGGATACCTAATTATTGCAGCACCATGTATTGAAAAGATGGCTTGTCTTTTGCTGGCTTCACTTTTATTTTATTTTATTTGTGCCTTTAAAGAAAAGGTGAAGTAGGCATAAAGAATTTATGCACAAAAATGAAGATGCTCTCTGTGTTGAATTTCTAAATGCTTACATGAGAGAATGAGCATGAGACTGATGTGTTAAGAATAATTTGAACCACAATTTTATTTTGTTTCCTTCATCTTCCCCATTCCCTCCCCAACCCTGTAGTTAACATCTGCTTCTCTCCTGTAAGAGGAAGTGAAAGATTTAGGTCAGGCCCCAAACCAAACTATCTTTACTGCACTCTTCCCTTTTAAGAAAAAGAAAACCACCCTGCTGGGTCTGTTTAGCACTAAATTACCCTATATCAACGGTTCTCTTGTGATTTTTGGAAGCTGGCCTTCCCCCAGAAGCAGAACTGCTGTTGCTGGGACTGGGTGTTATGAAATCAATCTAGACGGTCACTTTGAAGGATGCTGACAGGAGTCAAGAGAGACCATCCTTCAAGTATCACAGGACTTTCCCTTATATTTGCTTTACAGATGAATTTCTTACAAGAAATATCTCAGAGAAATATTATCAGAACTGGAGATCTTCCACATTCAGATCCTACATGTATCTGTGGTGCTGGGCACCCCAAATAAGAATAGGTTCAGTTGACTGATACAAGGTAGCAAGACTGGCATCCTTGGGGAAGTCTGTCTCTAGAAGGATATTATCCATCCTGCTATCTTAAGTCATTATAAAGAACAGGATGATTGCATATTCCTTTATGGATAGGTACTGGGTTCCTCTCTTTTATGGAGCTAACCCAGCAGCTATAATCAGGATACTTTTCTACTCTGGCTTTGCCAAATATCCCTCACAATTAGGGCTGTGGCATCATAATGATAAAAATCATAACTAATATGCATATGCACTTATTATATACCAGCAACTCTTTTCCCATCTTACATATATTAACTCATATAACTGTGCCTTGGGTATATATATAAAAATGAATTATTGAGAGAAGTAGCATTTGTAACCCAGTTTTATAGAAGCAATTGACATGTTATTTGGACTGTATGGGAACTCCATCTCTTAAAAGAGCTTTGAGACCAGCAGGAAAGGCCTGAGACAGTACTTGAGGGGTAAAGTTGAACAGAAGGGTTGTTTTTTTGGGTCCCATATTCTTTCATCTCTAGAACTCATTTGAGACAAAAGTTACAGGGAGAAAACACTGATATTCATTTCCTGGCTTTGGTTAGACATATACTTTTAGAATCCTTCATCAAGGGCCTCCAGAATCCCTGTCATCCCTCATATCCAGGCATTCACCTTACTCCCTGCTTTCCTTGGTGTGGCATGGGTCCATTTCCCAGCTATCTAGGTTTGTCCTTGGTAGGTTGGGGTCCCCTTGATGCTTTCCTGTCCTGTCTTTCAATGTGACAGCTGTTTGCTAGAAGGGGGCAGTTTCAGCATTAAGGGCGAGGTCCTCTAACGTTTTAACTCACTGCTGGCCCAAACAAAAAATTTCACCAAGTTTAAGACTTTAGTAATATACAAACATTTGGACTTCTTTTAGGCTATTAGCCGGTTTGTTCCATCTTAGTATAAGATTCAGAAGCTAGTTTCTGGGAGAAAACAAAAGGAGAAGGGAGAGGCTGAGGGCGTAGGGTGTCTGAAACAAGAAGAGCTGAAAAGGAAGGAAAGATTGGAAAGCCTTTGTCTACATCAAAATTTTGCTGAGGTCTTTCCCTGACAGAAAGGCTAATAAGAGATGCAGGTAGGTCCTTCACTGCTGCCCGCAGATCACACCAATGTTATTAACTACTGTCTCCTACAAACCGTGTACCCACCTTTGTTGTCTAACACAGGAGAATGACTCAAATGAGGCGAATGTCCAGACCCGTAAAAGTCAGGCTATTGCAAATGGAGGAAGGCAACTCGTTTTAGACAGGTGCTTCCAGAGAAGATATACTTCAGATGGCAATCTCCTCACTGAGGCATGGAGACAGACCCTGCCAAGCCGGGTGTAGGATCTAGATGGTCTTAGAGTTCCCCCAGCTTGACTAAACTTTAGATAGGCTTATTCCCGAGTATAGGCCCTTGACCTCTCTTTTTCTGTACTTCATTTTTTCTTTCTTTTTTTCCCCCCTTTTCCATAGAACTGTAGTTCAGAAGGAAGAATATTTACTTTAGAAAGTTTGCAATTATAAATTCTTTGGCCCTTTGAGAGGTAAATCTTCTCCCAACCTCTTTCCAGTTTTATAACCCAGGAATGTCTTTCATAAGGACCTGGGAGCCATCACTTTGCAATGTAATTATCAAGAAAGACAGCTTCCCTATTCCCAGTCTCTGTGGGACCATGGGAGCCTAGCTTAATAAGTGAACAAGCACCAACTAGCAAACACAGATGGTCTGCTTCCACTGGCCAGCGCTAATGTCCTCTAGTACTTTTCTATTTGTTCACTCCAGTGCTTAAAAATTCTCCCTCTTTTTGTTTTAAAAAATTCAAGTTTCATCATTCTCCCCTATTGCAATAGACTTGACTCCTACGGCAGTTTAAGTATTGAATAACGTCTTTCTTGCCTGTTTAGCTCTAAGTTGTGCAATTTTTCTTTGACATATAGAAGCTTGCACAGTATTTTATCTAAACCAACTCCAAATGAGTTTGAAAAGCCGTTAACCCAGAACATAGGATAACTTTATCATGGTACACTGTTACTCGGACTAATTTTTGGGGGGGATTCTGACACACCAAACATTTTGCATAATATCACCTTGAATAAGTCCAAAACCAAAACCAGAATGCTTCTCATCTTTCTTTGTCATGAGATATACCAGATACCCAAAAACACACACACACAATTTTATACACACACACACACACACACACACGCACTTAGTAGCTATCTTTTTTTGTAGGCCTACTATATGCTAGGCACTGTGTACTTTCTATACATAGTACTTTATATACATTTCCTCAGTTAATTCTTATGGCATCTCTCTGATTAGGGCTCATTATTCATTTTACAGATGAGGAAGCTGGGGCTCAGAGAGGTTAAGTAATCACCTTAAATCACAGCTGGTACATGTCAGAAGTGTGATATTAATTCAGTCACTCGGTCTATAAATCATAGCATCATGCTTTTAATGGTTGTTTTTCAAGGATTCACTGGCCTACCTTGTTAGGATTCTGGCCCAGAGAGAAATCTGTATTTCTAAAGGGATCTGTATTTCTAAAGCTCATCTAAAGATGAGCTTCTGTCAAGTTTTGCTTCTGTCTTAACCTCCTGGAGGCATTGTACTATTTCCCTGAGTAAAGATTTTACTATTCCTTGGAGGACTTCTTCCCAAAGTATGTCCCCCCTACCCACTCCGGCCCCAGTTTTCTCTGTATCCGTGTATCCCACCCTTGTTTTCTCTGTATGCTGTGTGGCCTGGTCCAGTCTCTTGGAACATCCATTCTGGTCTTGGTGTCAGGGTTGCTCTGACAAGAACAGCTGGGGATCTCCCCTGGTGCTTCCAGCATTCGGTATGTACTTCCTCAGTAGACCTTGAAGATGGTAGCAATTTCCTCTCTGACTCATGCATAGGAGGGAGATTCCAGCATTTTCTCTGTCATTCTCTCAATCATCTGTCCTCTCAGCAGCAGCTGGGTGATGACTAGGGCTCAAATAACACACTATGATGTCACCAACTCACAACTGATGACATCACAAGGCACAATAATAACAAAAGCATCAGGAAGCAGGCAGAGCAATGGCTTCTATGTATTTCAACATATCAGCAATGCCAGAGAAAGCAATCCCTGTTTAAAAACCTAAGTCTTTCTAGCTTCCAAGGTTTTTCTCTGAGAAGGAAACTTTCCAGTACTGACTACCTTCATTAAGCAGCTGTGGAAAACACTCTGTGGTTTATGAACCTGGGATGTTTGAATTCAGGGGAGCAAAGATGAGGGCACTAAGGTTCTCTGCTTCTAACTTTTCTCCTTTCTTCTGTTGGATGGCTCCCTCTCACTAGGCCTCCTGCACATGCAGCCCTTGCCTTGGATCAATCTAAGAATTTTACTTCTATTTATTACTGATACCACGTTTAGATCATTTTCAGTGTTGATAAGGCATTTTGTGGAAATCAACATATATTGTCGTAGACAAGAGAAGTTAAAATTATTTAAAAGAATAGTTTTCTCTAGCTATAAGCGCTTTGTCCAAAATTTGGAAATTGGGAAATACAGAAACAAAAAGTTATGCACAATCCCATTAACCCAGAAGCACCGATTGCTAACAGTTTTTTTTTTTTTTTTTTAAATCATTCAGTCTTTTATTCTGAAGCTCTTTTGTTTTCAAATGAAAAGACATTGGCCCCAACCCCTAAAACTTACAACTTCAAGGGCAACACAAATGAGAAAAATTAAGATAAAATGAGATTGAAAACCCAATACCATGTGGAATATTGGTGATAATAGAACTTCAATCCTGCTGTTAACATATCTACTCAATTTTTATTTTAAAATGAGAAAATTCTAAAAATCCATATAGTCAATTTGGAAAATGGATGAGCCTCTCAAACTCTCAGTGGAACAGCTACGGCTAATAAGTGGCTACAAAACAATTAATGGATAAGCATAATGAATAAGTTTGGAGTTGATTCAGAAAAGAAATATGAGATGAATTAGTAAACACTGCATTTTTGATAGGCTCCCTGGCTTGTAAACGTGCCATTGAGACACGTATTGCCTGAACTCAGTCACATCCTGTCTCGTTTACCACTTATTATATATCCGTAGGCAAGTTACTTAACCTCTCTAATGTTTTCTCATCTATAACATAGGGAAAACACGTTGCTGTGACTATTAATTGAGATAATTCCTCTAACATGTCTAATGTATTCCCTGATGTGTGATAAGTGCTCAAGAAATGTTGAATATGATTAGAGGTAGTAGAAGGTAGTGGGTAGGAGAACAAGCTCTGGTCAGACTGCTTTGCCACTGTTGTGGTGTTTTTTCTACTGGGTTGTAAGACTGGATCATCAACAGTGATGTGAATTTGAAAATGAACCCGTTTTGTCTTTGAATTGCTTTAAGGTGAATTATCAATGACAGAAAGCACTCAGAAAATGCTTCTGGGAAGTCCAGGTTTTTCTTTTCCTTCTTTCTTTGTTTGTTTTTATTCTTTGAGATGGAATCTCTGTTGCTTAGGTTGGAGTGCAGTGGTACGATCTCAGCTCACTGCAGCCTCTGCCTCCCGGGTTCAAGTGATTCTCCTGCCTCAGCTTCCCAAGTAGCTGGGATTACAGGTGTGTGCCACCACACCTGGCTAATTTTTGTATTTTTAGTAGAGACGGAGTTTCACTATGTTGACCAGGCTGGTCTTGAACTCCTGATATCAGGTGCTCTGCCCACCTCAGCCTCCCAAAGTGCTGGGATTACAGGCGTAAGCTGCTGTGCCTGGCCAGTCCATTTTCCTAATGAAGACTTTTTTCATCATTGTAGACTCTTAGAGAGTAGCAGTTATTTACTTTTAATGAATCCACACACAGTTTCACCATTAAGATGGTAAAACCAAAAGCTGAAAAAGCAATTCTTTACTTTAGAAAATGTACTGTTGAATACATTTAGAGTCCATTATAACTTGACCTCTTGTAGAGCTCAGAGCTGCTCACTATGAACCAGTTATTGGTGGAAGGATGGACAGAGAGAAAGAGTCAGAGAGAACCTGAATATATGTTACACTGTGATACTTGTGGAGAAACCAAAACCTTTTTTTTTTTTGATTATACTTTAAGTTCTGGGATACATGTGCAGAACATGCAGGTTTGTTATATAGGTATACATGTGTCATGGTGGTTTGCTGCACCCCTCAACCCATCATCTACATTAGGTATTTCTCCTAATGCAATACCTCTCCTAACTGCCCCCCAACCCCCCGACAGGCCTCAGTGTATGATGTTCCCCTCCCTGTGTCGGTGTGTTCTCACTGTTCAACTTGCACTTATGAGTGGGAACATGTGGTTTTTGTGTTAGTTTGCTGAGAATGATGGCAGCATCATCCATGTCCCTGCAAAGGACATGAACTCATCCTTTTTTGTGACTGCATAGTATTCCATGGTGTATATGTGCCACGTTTTCTTTATCCAGGCTATTACTGATGAACATTTGGGTTAGTTCCAAGTCTTTGCTATTGTGAATAGCACTGCAATAAACATACATGTGCATGTGTCTTTATAGTAGAATGCTTTATAATCCTTTGGGTATATACCCAGTAATGGAATTGCTGGGTCAAATAGTATTTCTGGTTCTAGATCCTTGAAGAATAGCCACACTTTCTTCCAAAAATCCCCCAACAGGCCTCAGTGTGTGATGTTCCCCTCCCTGTGTCCCTGTGTTCTCGTTCAACTCCCACTTATGAGTGAGAATGTGCAGTATTTGGTTTTCCATTCTTGGGTTAGTTTGCTGAGAATAATGGTTTCCAGTTTCATCTATGTCCCTGCAAAGGACATGAACTCACCATTTTTTATGGCTGTAGAGTATTCCATGGTGTATATGTGCCATATTTTCTTTATCCAGTCTATCATTGATGGGGATATGGGTTGGTTTCAAGGCTTTGCTATTGTGAATAGTGCTGCATTAAACATATGTGTGCATGTGTCTTTATAGTAGAATGATTTATAATCCTTTGGGTATATACCCAGTAATGCGATTGCTGGGTCAAATGGTATTTCTAGTTCCAGATCCTGGAGGAATCTCCACACTGTCTTCCACAATGGTTGAACTAATTTATACTCTCACCAACAGTGTAAAAGTGTTCCATTTCTCTGCATCCTCTTCAGCATCTGTTGTTTCCCGACTTTTTAATGATCGCCATTCTACCTGGTGAGATGGTATCTCATTGTGGTTGTGATTTGCATTTCTGTAATGACCAGTGATGACGAGCTTTTTGTCATATGTTTGTTGGCTGCATAAATGTCTTCTTTTGAGAAGTGTCTGTTCATATCCTTCGCACACTTTTTGATGTTTTTTTTTTTCTTGTTAATTTGTTGAAGTTCTTTGTAGATTCTGGATATCAACTTTTTGTCAGATGGATAGATTGCAAAAAATTTTTCCCATTTTGTAGGTTGCCTGTTCACTCTGATGATAGTTTCTTTTACTGTGCAGAAATTCTTTAGTTTAATTAGATACCTTTTGTCAATTTTGGCTTGTGTTGCCATTGCTTTTGGTGTTTTAGGCATGAAGTCCTTGAACATGCCTATGTCCTGAATGGTATTCCCTAAGTTTTCTTCTAGGATTTTTATGGTTTTAGGCCTTACTTTCAAGTCTTTAATCCATCTTGAGTTATCTTTTGTATAAAGTGTAAGGAAGGGGTCCAGTTTCAGTTTTCTGCATATGGTTAGCCAGTTTTCCCAATGCCATTTATTAAATAGGGAATCCTTTCACCATTGCTTGTTTTTGTCAGGTTTGTCAAAGATCAGATGGTTGTAGATGTGTGGTATTATTTCTGAGGCTTCTATTCTGTTTTGGTACCAGTAGCATGCTGTTTTGGTTACTGTAGCCTTGTAGTATAGCTTGAAGTCAGGTAACACAATGCCTCCAGCTTTGTTCTTTTTGCTTAGGATTGTCTTGGCTATATGGGCTCTTTTTGGTTCCATATGAAATTTAAAGTAGTTTTTTTTTTCCAATTCTGTGAAGAAAGTCAATGGTAGCTTGATGGGGATAGCATTTAATCTATACAATACTTTGGGCAGTATGGCCATTTTCACGATATTGATTCTTCCTATCCGTGAGCATGGAATGTTTTTCCATTTATTTGTGTCCTCTCTTATTTCCTTGAGCAGTGGTTTGTAGTTCTCCGTGAAGAGATCCTTTACATCCATTGTAAGTTGTATTCCTAGGTATTTTATTCTCTTTGTACGAATTGTGAATGGGAATTCATTCATGATTTGGCTCTCTGTTTGTCTGTTATTTGTGTATAGGAATGCTTGTGATTTTTGCACATTGATTTTGTATTCTGAGACTTTGCTGAAGTTGCTTATCAGCTTAAGGAGATTTTGGGCTGAGATGATGGAGTTTTCTAAATATACAATCATGTCATCTGCAAACAGAGACAATTTGACTTCCTCTCTTCCTATTTGAAAACCCTATATTTCTTTCTCTTGCCTGATCGTCCTTGCCAGAACTTCCAATACTATGTTGAACAGGAGTGGTGAGAAAGGGCATCCTTGTCTTGTGCTGGCTTTCAAAGGGAATGCTTCCAGTTTTTGCCCATTCAGTATGATATTGACTGTGAGTTTGTTCTCTGTGTTTCCTGAATTTGAATGTTGGCCTGCCTTGCTAGGTTGGGGACGTTCTCCTGGATAGTATCCTGAAGAGTATTTTCTCACTTGGTTCCCTGTCACTTTCAGGTACACCAATCAAACGGAGATTTGGTCTTTCCACATAGTCCTATATTTCTTGGAGGCTTTGTTCGTTCCTTGTCATTCTTTTTTCTCTGATCTTGTCTTCTCACTTAATTTCATTAAGTTGATCCTCAACCTCTGATATCCTTTCTTCCACTTGATTTATTCAGCTGTTGATACTTGTGTATGCTTCACGAAGTTCCCGTGCTGAGTTTTTCAGCTCCATTAGGTAATTTACGTTCTTCTCTAAACTGGTTATTCTAGTTAGCAATTCCTCTAACCTTTTTTCAAGCTTCTTAGCTTTCTTGCATTTGGGTAGAACATGCTCCTTTAGCTCAGAGGAATTTGTTATTTCCCTCCTTCTGAAGCCTACTTCTGTCAATTCATTAAACTCATTCTCTGTCCAGTTTTGTTCTCTGCTGGCAAGGAGTTGTGATCCTTTGGAGGAGAAGAGGTATTCTGGTTTTTGGAATTTTCTGTCTTTTTGTGCTGGTTTCTCCCCATCTTCATGGATTTATCTACCTTTGGTCTTTGATGTTGGTGACCTTCAGATGGGGTCTTTGAGTGAACGTTTTTTGTTGTTGTTGTTGTTGTCGATGTTGATGCTATTTCTTTCTGTTTGTTAATTTTCCTTCTAACAGTCAGGCCCCTCTGCTGCAAGTCTGATGGAGTTTGCTGGAGGCCCACTCAAGACCCTGTTTGCCAGGGTGTCACCAGCGGAGGCTGCAGAACAGCAGATATTGCTGCCTATTTCTTCCTCTGGAAGCTTCCTCCCAGTGAGGCACCTGCCAGATGCCAGCTAGAGCTCTCCTGCATGAGGTGTCTGTTGGCACCTACTAGGAGGTGTCTCCCAGCCAGGATACACGGGGGTCAGGGACCCACTTGAGGAGGCAGTCTGTCCCTCAGCAGAGCTCAAGTGCTGTGCTGGGAGACCCGCTGCTCTCTTCAGGGCCATCAGACAGGGACGTTTAAATCTACTGAAGCTGTGCCCACAGCTGCCCCTTCCCCCCTGGTGCTTTGTCCCACGGAGATGGGGGCTTTCTGAGTGGGGCTGCTGCCTTTTTTTCAGAGATGCCCTGCCCAGAGAGGAGCAGTCTAGAGAAGCCATCTGGCCACAGCGGGCTTGCTGAGCTGGGGTGGGCTCTGCTGAGTTCAAACTTCCTGGTGGCTTTGTTTATGCTGTGAGGGTAAAATCACCTGCTCAAGCCTCAGCATTGGTGGATGTCCCTCCCCTCACCAAGCTTGAGCCTCCCATGTTGACCTTAGACTGCTGCGCTGGCAGTGAGAATTTCAAGCCAGTGGTTCTTACCTTGTTGGGCTCCATGTGGGTGGGACCTGTCAAGCCACACCACTTGGCTCTCTGGCTTCAGCCCCCTTTCCTGGGGAGTGAAAGGTTCTGTCTCACTGGCATTCTAGGTGCCACTGGGGCATAGAAAAAATAGCTCCTGCAGCTAGCTTAGTGTCTGCCCAAACGGCCACTCAGTTTTGTGCTTGAAACCCAGGGCCCTGGTGGCGTAGGCATGGGAGGGAATCTCCTGGTCTGTGGGTTGCAAAGACTGTAGGAAAAGCATAGTATCTAGGCTGGAGTGCACCATTCCTTGGGGCACAGTCCCTCAAGGCTTCCCTTGGGTAGGGGAGAGAATTCCCTGACCCCTTGTGCTTCTAGGATGAGGTGACACCCAACCCTGCTTCGGCTCACCCTTTGTGGGCTGCACCCGTTGTCCAGCCAGTCCCAGTAAGATGAACAGGATGCCTCATTTGGAAATGCAGAAATCATCTGCCTTCTGCATTGATCTCGCTGGGATCTGCAGACTATAGCTGTTCCTATTTGGCCACCTTGCCTGCTGCCCCTCCAATAACTGTCTTTTAAACCTAGTCTTCCATGTGTATAGTGTGGGATAAGGTTAATTTGTAAAAAAAAAAAAAAAAAAAAAAAAAAAAAAAATACATTTTAAAAACTAATACTGTTTTTTATTTCAAAATTAAACTATATATTTTTTAGAAAATCTAGAATGCAGAAATAAGAAGAAAACACAATTTTAACATTTTATTGCGCTTGCAGTTTTTATATAGTTACATCTAAATATGTGGCTCTTTTAATTTCAAAATTTCTAAAGAACCAGTAAGTTAGCTGGGTGTGGTGTCTCACATCTGTAATACCAGCACTTTGGAAGGCTGAGATGGGTGGATTACTTGAGCTTAGGAGTTTGAGACCAGCCTGAGCAACATGATGAAACCTTGTTCTATAAAGAAAAATACAAAAATTAGCTAGGCATGGTGGGGGTGCACACCTGTGGTCCCAGGTACTTGTGAGGCTGAGGTGGAAGTATTGCTCGGGTCCAGGAGGTCGAGGCTTCAGTGAGCCATGATCACACCATTGCATTCCAGCCTGGTTGACAGAGCAAAACCCTGTCTCAAAAACCAAACCAAACCAAACCAAACCAAACCAAAACAAAACAAAACCAACTTACATAGGTTTGCTAGACATTGGTTTTCAGAAGACATTTCTGTGTATGTTGGAGGAGCCTTGTGGTTCAAAATTACTGTTTGTTTTTTCTTTAGTCCCTGAAGGATAAGACCTTGCTACTCAAAGTATGGTCTGGGAATTTGGGAATTAGCAACATCCATATTAAGTGGGAGCATATTCGAAATGAAGAATTTCGAGCCCCACCCCAGTCCTAGTGAATCCAAAACTGTATTTTAATATGATTTCTAGGTGATTTGTCTACACATTAGATTTTGAGTAACACTACCATAGGGACAATTTGACAAAGTATCTTTTCTTGTATAAGATAGTTGTTGATATGTATACATGTGCCATGTTGGTGTGCTGCACCCATCAACTCGTCAGCACCCATCAATTCATCATTTATATCAGGTATAACTCCCCAGTGCAATCCCTCCCCCCTCCCCCCTCCCCATGATAGGCCCCAGTGTGTGATGTTCCCCTTCCCGAGTCCAAGTGAGCTCATTGTTCAGTTCCCACCTATGAGTGAGAACATGCGGTGTTTGGTTTTCTCTTCTTGTGATAGTTCAAACCTGCACGTTATGCACATGTACCCTAGAACTTAAAGTATAAAAAAAAAAAAAAAAAAAAAAAGATAGTTGTTGAAGGCCTGATTAGTCCTAAATTTCCAGGACAATAGTTCTCACTTCCACAAAAGTGCTGTTGGAACAAGACTAATCAGAGACCCACCAAACAGCCTGCAGGAAAACACTGAGCTAGCTCTGCGTGTCAGGAGATGAAGGATGTAAAATAAATCTGGCATACACTAACATGCCAATAAAACTCTGTAAATCTCAAGTCTGTGTCATTCAATATTTTATTACTTTATCAAAGTACCCTTCCTAGACTCACTGTTGGATTACCAAGAAAGGTGTTGCACCAATGGAAAAAACCAGCAATTAGGTTCTCCAATAGCATTTTCGTTATCAGGGCTTTTGATGGAGGGGACTATTGACTTGGAGAATTGAGACTGACTTACAAAACAAACAACAGAAAGAAAACACTCCTGGAACATGTCCTGGAAATAGAACACACTTTAGAATGGGAGTACACACATGTCTTTTTTACCCTCATATCCCTTATTTGCTGGAATAGAAATGTAACTACCCAGCAGGGTTGAGCCAGTTTCATGGTGAGCATGACTAATAAGAATAATAACCTACATTTGACAGCATTTTATGATTCACAAGGTATTATGGCAGGGCTTTTCAAACTTCAGTGTACATACTGATGATCTGCGGATCTTGTTAAAGTGAGAATGCTGTTTCATCAGGTCCAGAAGTAGGCCTGCAGTTGCCTTTTTAACCAATTCCCGGGCAGTGCTGATATTGCTGGTCCACAAACCATGCTTTGAGTAGCAAGTGCTTATCGTAATCTCTCCTGAGATTCACAGAAATTATGTTAGGTAGGTGGAACACGCATTTTTTTCTTTCCCTTCAGAATATTTGCTCTATGAAGATAAGGATTTGGTTGTTTTGTGTTCATTGCTATATCCCAAGTGCACATCATGGGAGGCACTCAATACATTTTTGTTGGATGAATGAGTGACTGCATATTAATTTTATAGAAGAATGTATATGCCTTACTTAAAGTCACATTCTAATAAGTGGCAAATCTGACATTTGAATCTAAGAAACTATTTGAATCAGAGAATTTGGTAACGAATGAATCACTTCGGCGGTTTGCCCTTTCCTCTGGTAATTTTTTTTGAAGGAACCTTTTTAATGGAAGCCTAGCATAGAAAAATGAGCAACTCTGAAGTGTACAGTTGATGCATTTATACCAAGGGAACACATTTATGGAACCACCGCTCAGACCAGGGAATTAGCAGCTCCTCAGAAGCCTCCTTCATATCTGCTCCCAGTCATTATTTTCTTTCTCATAGGTGAATGCTTGTATAACCTCTGTCACCATAGAATGCTTTCGAACTTGACAGAAATAGAATTTTATAACATGTGCTTTGTAGTACATGCCTTTTTTCATTCAACATTATGTTTGTGTTCTTAAATACAGCAATAATTTTCTAGTATTCACTTGTGTATATATTGTGCATATTCCATGAATATACTGCAATTTATCATACATTTCACTGTTGATGGGCATTGTAGTTGATCCCAGTATTTGGCTAATATAAATAGTGGTACTATGGAAAATTTTGCATATGATTTTTGATGCACATATGTACCTACTTTCATAGCATATACAGGTAGAAGTGAAATAGATTTTGTGTATATTCAGTTATTGCAGATATTGCCAAAGAGTTTTTCCTTTCCAGCTTTGTTCAAGTATAGTTAATAATACAAATTGTATGTATTTAAGGTATACAACATGATATTTTCACATACGTATACACTGTGAAATGATTACATATCAAGCTAATTAACATATTTATCACTTCCTGTAGTTAGCTTTCTTTGGTGATAAGAATACTTAAGATCTACTTACCTTAACAAATCTCAAGTATATATTATTTTAACTCTAGTCACCATGCTGTACACTAGATCTATAGAAGTTATTCATCTTATACCTTTTAACCGACATTTTCCTGTTTCTCCTACCCCCGCTAGTCGATAGTAACCATCCTTTTATTCTGTTTCTATGTGTTTGACTTTTTAAAAGTCCACATGTAAGTGAGACCATGCAGTCATGAACATGGTAATGCACATACCTCTTCAAGATGGTGATTTTATTGTTTTTGGATGTATACCCAGAAATGGGATTGCTGGATCTTATGTTGGTTCTGTTTCTAATGTTTTGAGGAACCTCCAAACTGTTTTCTGTAATGGCTATACCAACTTGCATTTCTCCCAACAATGTATAAGGGTTCTCTTTTCTCCACATCCCCGCCAATTAGTTGTTACATTTTGTCTTTCTGATAATAACCATCCTAACAAGTGTCAGGTGATATCTCATTATGATTTTGATTTGCATTTCCCTGATAATTAATGATGTTGAGTACTTTGTCATGTATCATTGGCTATTTTTACATCTTCTTTGGAAAAGTGTCTATTTAGGTGCTTTGTCCATTTTTTAATTTGGTCATTAGTTTTTTTCTTTTTTTGCTGTTGAATTGAGTTCTTTACAAATTTTGGATATTAACTCTTTATCAGATATACGGTTTGCAAATTTTTAAAAATTCTGTAGGTTGCCTTTTCGTATTGTTGATTGTTTCCTTTATTGTGCAGAAACTTTTCCATTAGAGGTAGTCCCACTTATTTTTGCTTTTGTTGCTCATGCTTTTGGTGTAATATCAAAAATTTATTGCCAACAGTTTTTCAAAGTGATTGAATTAATGACTTCTTCTGCCTTTTCTTTGACTTTTTACTTTTTAAAAAAAATTTGGCCGGGCGCGGTGGCTCAAGCCTGTAATCCCAGCACTTTGGGAGGCCGAGACGGGCGGATCACGAGGTCAGCAGATCCAGACCATCCTGGCTAACACGGTGAAACCCCGTGTCTACTAAAAAATACAAAAAACTAGCCGGGCGAGGTGGCGGGCGCCTGTAGTCCCAGCTACTCAGGAGGCTGAGGCAGGAGAATGGCGGGAACCCGGGAGGCGGAGCTTGCAGTGAGCTGAGATCCAGCCACTGCACTCCAGCCTGGGCGACAGAGCGAGACTCCGTCTCAAAAAAAAAAAAAAAAAAAAAAATTAATGTAATTTTAATTTTTTTCCTCTATTGATTATTATTATTTTTTAACTTATTCATTTATTTATTTAGAGGTGGTTCTTGCTATGTTGCCCTGGCTGGTCTTCAACTCGTAGTCTCAGGTGATCCTCCTGCCTCAGCCTCCCAGGTAGCTGGGATTATAGGTATGAGCCACAGCACATGGCTTAAAATTTTTATAATTAACATATAATAATTATACATATTCATGGACAACATAGTGATGTTTTAAAACATATAATGTATAGTGATCACATCAGAATAATTAGCATATCTATCATCTCAAACACTTATTCCTTTTTTTGGGAACATTCAGTATTCTCCTTCTAGCTATTTGAAGGTATATAATATATTATTGTTAACTCTAGTCATCCTACAGTGGTATAGGATACTAGAACTGATTTCTCCTACCTACTTGGAATTTTGTATCTTTTAATAAATCTCTCCCTACAGCCCTTTTCCTCCACCATTCCCAGCCTCTAATATTCTCTGTTCTACTTTTTACTTTTATGAGATCAACTTTTTTAGCTTCCACATGTGCATGAGAACAGGCAGTGTTTAATTTTCTGTTCCTGACTTTTTTCACTTAACATAATGTCTTCCCATTCCATCCATGGTGCCACAAATGACAGGATTTCATTCTCTCTAATGGCTAAATAATATTCCATTTTGTATATATACCACATTTTAAAAATGCATCTATTATTGGACACCAAGGTTGATTTGGTGTCTTAGTTATTGTGAATAGTGCTGTAATAAATGTGGGGTGCAGATTGCTCTTTGATATACTGATTTTCTTTTTGTTGGAAAAATGCCCAGTAGTGGGATTGCTGGGTTATGTAGTAGTTCTATTTGTAGTTTTTTGAGGAATTGTTGATTTTTTAATGTGGATTAAATTCTCTAGATAATCATTGAAATTCTTTAATCTTTTGATGCCTGAAGATCTTTGGTGTGCATTTTATTTCTGGGACTTTTGGGTCAAGATGGTCAATTGGACACACACTTTTACTTCCTTTCAACATCTCATAAAATGGTAATAAATGGATGTTTTGAGGAGAAGTATGTAAATATAAAATGACAAAAAGTGAGAGGCAATATCAGCACAATTTGAAATACTTAAGAGAGCTGAATCTTAAACTAGCAGTGGGAAAGCCGAGAAGAAATCTAATTTACACCACAGGACTTCTGAAAGCTTGAGCTGGTACATGGGCACTCCTGGAAGAGGGGAGGTAGTGCTAAAAAAAAAAAAAAAGCATCAACTTAGAGTCCATTTAAAAAGCAATTTGACCCCCTTTCCCAGTCTATACACTTAACAATTGTTTTCCACCCCCAACTCACTTTGGAAGAAAGCTAAAGAAAATTGTCCACTGGAGACTATAAAATAGAGGGTCTCTGCACTCGGACTTGTCAATACAGTTGAAAACGGGAATTAAACAATATTTACATCCTGAATATAGGATTTGTCAATACAGTTGAGCTGAAAACAGAGGAATTAAGCGAATATTTACATTCTGAGTACTGAGACAACCCCAGACCTCTTGTACACCCACTTCTCAAAATTTTGACAGGCAGACCTATATCTTCTAGATAGGAGACTAGAAGATTCTTCTGTAGGAACTCAACCAGACCAAGAATAAGAAGTAATGGTACTGACAATAGAGGAGAGGGAGCTCCAAGGAGGAGAAGGAGCTCCAAGGCCCAGCTAGATTAATAGCTACAGCGAAGCCCATAGTAGTCAAGTCCCAATCACAGGCTGAGAACTTCCAATCAGCTCCTTTAGGGCTCCACTCTTAAAAATGAATAGGCAGGCAAGGTCACCAGCTAGCTGAGAAAATATTTCACCATGAAACGGAGAGACAAAAACAAACACACAGAAAAAAATCAACTCAGGAGAAAAGAAAATTTTTCAGAGGAAAGGCTACTTAGAAAATCATCATTAGGGTCCTCAGAGAAACATAACATAATATTGCATTCATGAAACACAAACAGGATGCCTAAAAAGGGGACAACTGGGAACTCTTAGAAATTAAAAATACAATAACAGAGATGAGAAGGCCAGTGGAACAGTGGGTAGATAAAATCAAATAAATCTCTATAAAAGTTGAACGAAAGGAAAACATGAAAAAGGGAAGAGAAAACGTAATAAAATTAGAGGACCAGATCATGAGATTCAATGTCTTTATATCAAGAGTTTCAAAGGGAAAGGAAGAAAAGAAGGAAAATAGAACAGAGGAAATCACTACCTGATATGGTTTAGCTGTGTCCCCACCCAAATCTCATTTTGACTTGTAATCCAAATTGTAATCCCCATAGGTTGGGGAAGGGACCTGGTGAGAGATGATGGGATCATGAAAGTGGTTTCCCCCATTCTGATTGGATCATGAGGGTGGTTTCCCTCATGCTGATTGGATCATGAGGGCGGTTTCCCCCATGCTGTTCTTGTGATAGTGAGTTCTCATGAACAGTGATGGTTTTATAAAGGGATCTTCCCGCTTCACAGTCTCTCTTTTCTGCCACCTTGTGAAGAAGGTACTTGCTGCTTCTTTGCCTTCCACCATGATTGTACATTTCCTGAGGCCTCTCCAGCCATGCAGAGCTGGGAGTCAATTAAACCTCTTTCCTTTATAAATTACCCAGTCTCGAGTATTTCTTTATGGTAGTTGAGAATGGACTAATACACTACCCATATAGTTAAAGACAAATTTCTAGAGCTAAAGTTTAGAATTTCCAGGTTGAAACTCTGGGGAAACAAAGAAGTTCTAAAATCTCCCGGAAATGGAAAACAAACAAACAGTCACATGCAAAAGGTGAAAAATTAGAGTACTTACTGATTTTTCAGTAGCAACAACATAGGCTAGAATAGAGTGGAAAAATATCTTAAAAAGTTTTGAGGAAAATTAATTCTTAACCTAGAATTTTATACTTAGGGAAATTCATAAGCAAATATGAGAACAGAATTTTGAAATTCTGATATTCAAGGTCTGAAAATTTTTATCTTCTATGAGATTAGCATAGATTTACTGCTGGATATGATTTCAGAGATTCACTGCCTGGTATGATCCATCGAAATGGAGTAAACTAAAAAAGGAGAAAAACATGGGAAATAAGAAACAGGAAATTTAGCTAAGTACAGTGGCTCACACCTGTCATCTAAGCACGTAGGGAGGCTGAAGAGGTTGGATCGCTTGAGCCCAGGAATTGGAGACTGCCTGGGAAGCATGGTGAAACTTCATCTCTACAAAAATACAAAAATTAGTTGGGCATAACGGCATGTGCCTGTAGTCCCAGATACTCAGGAGGCTGAGGTGGGAGGATGGGTTGAGCCCAGGAAGTCGAAGTTGCAGTGAGTGACGAGACTCTCTCTCTCAAAAAAAAAAAAAACAAAAAACAAAAAACAAAAAACAAAAAACAGGAGATTTAATGCAAGAGGGTGGGTGGGAAAGACTCTTCAGAATGAATGAAGAGAGATCTCAGGACAATAGCTCAATATTAGGCATAGAGGACATAGAGGACAGTGTTCAGAATTAAGCAAATCACAAATATCCAGAAAATATTTCCTTTTTCTTTCTTTCTTTCTTTTTTTTTTTTTTCTGTTATACTCAAGTTCTGGGATACGTGTGCAGATGTGCAGGTTTGTTACATAGGTATGCACGTGCCATGGTGGTTTGCTGCACCCATCAACCCATCATTTACATTAGGTATTTCTTCTAATGCTATTCCTCCCCTTGCCCCCAATCCCACAACAGGCCCCAGTGTGTGATATTCCTCTCCCTGAGTACATGTGTTCTCATTGTCAACTCCCACTTATGAGTGAGAACATTCAGTGTTTGTTTTTTTGTTCCTGGGTTAGTTTGCTAAGAGTGATGGTTTCCAGCTTCATCCATGTCCCTGCAAAGGACATGAACTCATTCTTTTTTATGGCTGCATAGTATTCCACGGTGTATATGTGCCACATTTTCTTTATTCAGTCTATCATTGGTGGGTACTTGAGTTGGTTCCATGTCTTTGCTATCGTGAATAGTGCTTCAATAAACATACGTATGCATGTGTCTTTATAGTAGAATGATTTATAACCCTTTGGGTGTATACCCAGTAATGGGATTGCTGGGTCAAATGGTATTTCTGGTTATAGATCCTTGAGAAATCGCCACAGTATCTTCCACAATGGTTGAACTAATTTATACTCCCACCAACAGCATAAAAGCATTCCTATTTCTCCACATCCTCTCCAGCATCTGTTGTTTCCTGACTTTTTCATGATCGCCATACTAACTGGCATGAGATGGTATCTCATTGTGGTTTTGATTTGCATTTCTCTACTGACCAGTGATGATAAGCTTTTTAAAAATATGTTTGTTGGCTGCATAAATGTCTTCTTTTGAGAAGTGTCTGTTCATATCCTTTGTCCACTTTTTGATGGGGTTGTTTTTTTCTTCTAAATTTTTTAAGTTCCTTGTAGATTCTGAATATTAGCCCTTTGTCAGATGGATAGGTTGCAAAAATTTTCTCCCATTCTGTAGGTTGTCTGTTTACTCTGATGATAGTTTCTTTTGCTGTGCAGAAGCTGTTTAGTTTAGTTAGATCCCATTTGTAAATTCTGGCTTTTGTTGCCATTGCTTTGGTGCTTTAGACATGAAGTCTTTGCCCATGCCTATGTCCTGAATGGTATTGCCTAGGTTTTCTTCTAGGATTTTTATGTTTTTAGGTCTTACATTTAAGTCTCTAATCCATCTTATGTTAGTTTTTGTATAAGGTGTAATGAAGGGGTCCAGTTTCAGTTTTCTGCATATGACTAGCCAGTTTTCCCAATCCCATTTATTAAATAGGGAATCCTTTCCCCACTTCTTGTTTTTGTCAGGGTTGTCAAAGATCAGATGGTTGTAGATGTATGGTGTTATTTCTGAGGCCTCTGCTCTGTTGCATTGGTCTATATATCTGTTTTGGTACCAGTCCATGCTGTTTTGGTTACTGTAGCCTTGTAGTATAGTTTGAAGTCAGGTAGTGTGATGCCTCCCACTTTGTTCTTTTTACTTAGGATTGTTTTGGCTACATGGGCTCTTTTTTGGTTCCATATCAAGTTTAAAGTAGTTATTTCCAATTCTGTGAAGAAAGTCAATGGTAGCTTGATGGGGATAGCATTGAATCTGTACATACTTTGGGCAGTATGGCCATTTTCATGATATTGATTCTTCTTATCCATGAGCATGCAATGTTTTTCCATTTATTTGTGTCCTCTCTTATTTCCTTGAGCAGTGGTTTGTAGTTCTCCGTGAAGAGGTCCTTCACATCCCTTGTAAGTTGTATTCCTAGGTATTTTATTCTCTTAATAGCAATTACGTATAGGAGTTCACTCATGATTTGACTCTCTTTTTGTCTGTTACTGTTGTATAGAAATGCTTGCGATTTTTGCACATTGACTTTGTATCCTGAGACTTTGCTGAAGTTGCTTATCAGCTTAAGGAGATTTTGGGCTGAGACGATGGGGTTTTCTAAATATATAATCATGTCATCTGCAAACAGAGACAATTTGACTTCCTCTTTTCCTGTATGAATATCCTTTATTTCTTTCTCTTGCCTGATTGCCCTGGCCAGAACTTCTAATACTATGTCGAATAGGAGTGGTGAGAAAGGGCATCCTTGTCTTGTGCTGGCTTTCAAAGGGAATGCTTCCAGTTTTTGCCCATTCAGTATGATATTGACTGTGGGTCTGTCATAAATAGCTCTTATTATTTTGAGATATGTTCCATCAATACCTAGTTTATTGAGAGTTTTTAGGCTGAATGGGTGTTGAATTTTATCGAAGGACTTTTCTGCATCTATTGAGATAATCATGTGGTTTTTGTCATTGATTCTTTTTATGTGATGGATTATGTTTATTAATTTGTGTATGTTGAACCCGGCTTGCATCCCAGGGATGAAGTCAACTTGATCATGGTGGATAAGCTTTTTTGATGTGCTGCTGGATTCGGTTTGCCAGTATTTTATTGAGGATTTTTGCTTTAATGTTCATCAGGGATATTGGCCTGAAATTTTCTTTCTTTTTGTGTGTGTGTCTCTGCCAGCATTTGGTATCAGGATGATGCTGGCCTTATAAAATGAGTTAGGGGGAGGAGTCTCTCTTCTTCTCTTGTTTGGAATAGTTTCAGAAGGAATGGTACCAGCTCCTCTTTGAACCTCTGGTAGAATTTGGCTGTGAATCTGTCTGGTCCTGGGCTTTTTTTGTTGGTAGGCTATTACTGCCTCAATTTCAGAACTTGTTATTGGTCTATTCAGGGATTTGACTTCTTTCTGGTTTAGCCTTGGTAGGGTGTATGTATCCAGGAATTCATCCATTTCTTCTAGATTTTCTAGTTTATTTGTATAGAGGTGTTTATAGTATTTTCTGATGGTAGTTTGTATTTCTGTGGGATCAGTGGTGATATTCCATTTATCATCGTCTATTGTGTCTATTTGATTCTTCTCTCTTTTCTTCTTTATCAGTCTAGTTAGTGTTCTATCTGTTTTTTAATTCTTTACAAAAAACCAGCTCCTGGGTTCACTGATTTTTTTGAAGGGTTTTTCGTGTCTCTATCTCTTTCAGTTCTACTCTGACCTTAGTTATTTCTTGTCTTTTGTATGTGTTTGCTCTTGTTTCTCTAGTTCTTTTAATTGGGATATTAGGGTGTCAATTTTAGATCTTTCCTACTTTCTCTTGTGGGTATTTAGTGCTATAAGTTTCCCTCTACACACTGCTTTCAATGCGTCCCAGAGATTCTGGTACGTTATACCTTTGTTCTCATTGGTTTCAGCTTGTTTATTTCTGCCTTCATTTCGTTATTTCACCAGTAGTCATTCAGGAGCAGGTTGTTCAGTTTCCAAGTAGTTGTGCGATTTTGAGTCAGTTTCTTAATCTTGAGTTCTAATTTGATTGCACTGTGGTCTGAGAGACAGTTTGTTGTGATTTCTGTTCTTTCACATTTGCTGAGGAGTGTTTTACTTCCAATTATGTGGCCAATTTTAGATTAAGTACAATATGGTGCTGAGAATAATGTATTTTCTGTTGATTTGGGGTGGAGAGTTCTGTAGATGTCTATTAGGTCTGCTTGGTCCAGAGCTGAGTTCAATTCCTGGATATCCTTGTTAACTTTCTGTCTCGTTGATCTGTCTGATGTTGACAATGGGCTGTTAAAGTCTCCCATTACTATTGTGTGGGGATGTAAGCCTCTTTGTAGGTCTCTAAGAACTTGCTTTATGAATCAGGGTGCTCCTGTATTGGGTGCTTATATATTTAGGAGAGTTAGCTCTTCTTGTTGAATTGATCCCTTTACCATTGTGGAATGCCCTTCTTTGTCTTTTTGATCTTTGTTGGTTTAAAGTCTGTTTTATCAGAGACTAGTATTGCAACCCCTGCTTTTTTTTTTTTCTTTTTTGCTTTTCATTTGCTTGGTAATTATTCATCCATCCCTTTATTTTGAGGCTATGTGTGTCTTTGTACATGAGATGAGTCTCCTGAATGGAAGTCAAAACTGATGGGTTTTGACTCTTTATCCAATTTGCCAGTCTATATCTCTTACTTCGGACACTTAGCCCATTTACATTTAAGGTTAATATTGTTATGTGTGAATTTGATGCTGTCATTATGATGCTAACTGGTTATTTTGCCTGCTAGTTCGTGCAGTTTCTTCATAGTGTTGATGGTCTTGACAATTTGGTACATTTCTGCAGTTGCTGGTACCAGTTTTTCCTTTCCATACTTAGTGCTTCATTTAGGAACTCTTGTAAGGCAGGCCTGGTGGTGACAAAATCTTTCAGCATTTGCTTGTCTGTAAAGGATTTTATTTCTCCTTTGCTTATGAAGCTTAGTTTGACTGGATATGAAATTTTGGGTTGAAAATTCTTTAAGAATGTTGGATATTTGCCCCCACTCTCTTCTGGCTTGTAGGGCTTCTGGAGTGAGATCCGCTGTTAGTCTAATGGGCTTCCCTTTGTGGGTAACCCAACCTTTCTCTCTGGTTGCCCTTAACGTTTTTTCCTTCAATTCAACCTTGGCGAATCTGACAATTATGTGTCTTGGGGTTGCTCTTCTTGAGGAGTATCTCTGGTGTTCTCTGTATTTCCTGAATTTGAACGTTGGCCTGTCTTGCTAGGTTGGGGAATTCTCTTGGATAACATCCTGAAGAGTGTTTTCAGCTTGGTTCCATTCTCCCCGTCACTTTCAGGTACAGCAATCAAATATAGGTTTGGTCTTTTCACATAGTCCTACATTTCTTGGAGGCTTTGTTCCTTTTCATTCTTTTTTTTCTCTAATCTTGTCTTTACCCTTAATTTCATTAAGTTGATCTTCAGTCTCTGATATCCTTTCTTCTGCTCAATCGATTTGGTTATTGATACTTGTGTATACTTCACGAAGTTCTCATGCTGTGGTTTTCAGCTCCATCAGGTCATTTATGTTCTTCTCTAAACTGGTTATTCTAGTTAGCAATTCATCTAACTTTTTTCAAGGTTCTTAGCTTCCTTGCTCTGGGTTAGGACATGCTCCTTTAGCTCGCAGGAGTTTGTTATTACCCACCTTCTGAAGCCTCCTTCTGTCAATTCACCAAACTTATTCTTTGTCCTGTTTTGTTCCCTTGCTGACGAGGAGTTGTGATCCTCTGGAGGAGAATAGGTGTTCTGGTTTTTGGAATTTTCAGGCTTTTTGCGCTGGTTTTTCCTTATGTTTGTGGATTTATCTACCTTTGGCCTTTGATGTTGGTGACCTTTGGATGGGGTTTCTGTGGATGTCCTTTTTGTTGATGTTCACGCTATTTCTTTCTGTTTGCTAGTTTTCCTCCCTAACAGTCAGGCCCCTCTGTTGCAGGTCTGCTGGAGTTTGCTGGCGGTCCACTCTAGACCCTGTTTGCCTGGGTATCACCAGCGGAGGCTGCAGAATAGCAAAGATTGCTGCCTGTTCCTTCCTTTGGAAGCTTTGTCCCAGAGGGGCACCCACCAGATGCCAGCCAGAGCTCTCCTGTATGAGGTTGTCTGCTGACCCCTCCTGGGAGGTGTCTCCCAGTCAGGAGGTATGGGGGTCACAGACCCACTTGAGGAGGCAGTCTGTCCCTTAGCAGAGCTTGAGCACTGTGCTGGAAGATTCTCTGCTCTCTTCAGAGCCAGCAGGCAGGAACATTTAAGTCTGTTAAAGCTGCACCCACAGCTGCCCCTTCCCCCAGTTGCTCTGTCCCAGGGAGATGGGAGTTTGATCTATAAGTCCCTGACTGGGGCTGCTGCCTCTCTTTCAGAGATGCCCTGCCCAGAAAGGAGGAATTTACAGAGGCAGACTGGATACAGCAGCTTTGCTGTGGTAGGCTCCGCCCAGTTTGAAGTTCCTGGAGGCTTTGTTTACACCGCCAAGGGAAAACCACCTACTAAAGCCTCAGTAATGGTGGACGTCCCTCCCCACACCAAGCTTAAGTGTCCCAAGTCGACTTCAGACTGCTGTCCTGGCAGCAAGAATTTCAAGCCAGTGGATCTTAGCTTGCTGGGCTTCTTTATGGGTGGGATTCCCCTGAGCTAGACCACTTGGCTTCCTGAATTCAGACCCCTTTTCAGGGGAAGGAATGGTTCTGTCTTGCTGGCATTCCAAGCACCACTGGGTTATGAAAAAAACTCCTGCAGCTAGCTTGCTGTCTGCTCAAACAGCTGCCCAGTTTTGTGCTTGAAACCCAGGGCCCTGGTGGTGTAGGCACCCAAGGGAATCTCCTGGTCTGCGGGTTGTGAAGACCGTGGGAAAAGAATAGTATCTGGGCCAGAATGCACCGTTCCTCACGGTGCAGTCCCTCACAGCTTCCCTTGGCTAGGTGAGGGAGTTCCCCGACCCCTTGTGCTTCCTGGGTGAGGTGATGCCCCACCCTGCTTCAGCTCACTCTCTGGTGGGCTACACCCACTCTAACCAGTCCCAATGAGATGAACTGTGTACCTCAGTTGGAAATGCAGAAATCATCTGCTTTCTGTGTTGATCTCGCTGGGAGCTACAGACTGGAGCTGTTCCTAGTCAGCCATCTTGCCAGTCAAATATTTTCTTAAGAAGATGAAGTTAATAGACTATCTGACACTGTGTTTCACAATATGTTGATGGGAATTTTAGATATTTGGCAGAGTTTGGAATTGAATTGATGATAAGTAAATATAATACTAATCTTATGAGCAAATAAGAAAAAACAAACAGCAGTTCCTTCTCACCTGGCTCCTTCTTTCCCCCATTCCCAATCAACAAAAGCTTGTGCAGGAATTGAAATTCATTGTAGTTGTCTACATGTCTCAGCTGTGAATGACATTTACATAGTCACGATAATGTAAACAGTGAATGTTGATCTAGCCGAAATTTCAGTGCAACTCTATTAAGTGAATGAGGGAGTGGTGGTAGTAACGGAAAGAGTGTGTTTACTGTGGGGTGAGGGGAGGGTTAAAGAAAATTAAAGCTTTACCTTCCTTGGTAGAAAATCAGTAGACAATCACTAAAACTGAGACATCAAGAAGTACAGTATGATCATATTATTTAGAGATATAGTGATAAATTCCAAAGAATCCTCTGAAGGAGAAGAAAATTGTTTCCTCTGGATCGAGGGCTACTATTTTTTATATTTAAAAAAATGATATGTCTTTTCAAATTACATGAAAGTATACATCTGATAAAAATAAAAAAATTATTTTAATTCTATCACTGATGGCTATTCAGCTTTCTTAAGGCTTAATTTAGCTATCTATAAAATGAGCATTTTAGTCAATGATTAAAAGATGTCTTGTTCTGACCACCTGTTCTGGTCTCTAGTCCCACAGAGTCATTTGCAGTTATCCGGAGGAACCTATTTGAAAGTGAACTGTCTATTGTTTCTCCTTCATTTACAAGGGTTCTGGGGAGGAGTGAAAATGACAAAAGAGAGGTGGCCGGAAGGAGGCGGATGTTTGGATATTCCCACAAGCAGATGATTAGTCAGTGAATTAAAGAGAGTTCTGGTTCCTGGATAATTTGGAATGAACACACTTCCTGTTCACTCAGAGATATAGCAGTGAGTTTACTCTGGGCGGCTTCCACAGTGACCACTGTGGAGAAGAAATCTTGTAATATAATTGAAGAACGATAGCCATATAATTAACACACATGTTCAGGTATGAGTCATTGAAAAATTATCATCTTCACTGTGAAATAAGATTGGTCAAGGCGAGGCTGGTCCTTCAAAGAAGGAAAACCCAACGTGGTGCAATGTGTGCTGCAGGTAAGGCTGTGGGTGTGATTCTGAACACGAGGTGAAGTTGCCTCTGGCTCAAGTTCTCTTGGGCTCAAGTCCCAGGCTCTTGCTTGTAAGTCCTCTATTGCTTGTCACTGTTACGTAGAGCAGTGCTTCTCAAGTTTGAGTGAATCTTCAAATATTCTGGTGGGCTTGTTAAAACACACATTCCTGAGTTGAATGTTCAGATTTAGTAGGTCTGTAGTGGAGTCCAGAATATTCATTTTTAACAAGTTGCTATGTGATGTTGGTGCTGCTGCTGCTACTAGGTGTTGGATCACACTTTGTGTAGCACCAAGTACAGAATTCTGAGAGGGTCAGTGAACATCACATGAGTTTAATGAGAGTGAATGAATGTGTCAGGTGTTTCTAGAGAATAGTGTTTTTTAAAAAAATTATGAAATATGGCTGGGTGCGGTGGCTCACACCTGTAATCTCAGCACTTTGGGAGGCCGAGGTGGGTGGATCACAAGGTCAGGAGTTCAAGACCAGCCTGGCCAACATGGTGAAACCCCGCCTCTACTAAAAATACAAAAATTAGCTAGGTGTGGTGGCGGATGCCTGTAACCCCAGCTACTCGGGAGGCTGAGACAGATAATTGCGTGAACCCGGGAGGCGAAGTTTGCAGTGAGCCGAGATCACGCCACTGCACTCCAGCCTGGGCGACAGATTGAGATTCCATCTCAAAAAAAAAAAAAAAAAAATTATGAAATGTATCCTATAAATGGAAGGGTACACAAAATGTATTTGAACAAATAAATATATATGTTTGTTCGGTTTAAATGATAACGGTTTACAAAACTCAGTGTACTCACTCAGTGGGAACAATGCCCTACCCAGTAGCTCCAGAAATTAATGTCATTTCAGTACATTAGAGAATAGTTGGGGTGACTTGTTTAGCTTATATTATGTTTAATTTTTAGCATCTATGTTCATGATTGAAACTGGCCTATTATTTTCCTTCTTTGTACTGCTTTTGTCAGTTTTTAAAATAAAGGTTATACAAAGCTCAGAAACAGAATTGAGTATTTTTTCTGTTTTCTATACATTGGAATAATCTGTGTTAAATTGTAATTATATTGAAAAATAGACTATATGCCTTCAATAACCAAATATGCACTATTTGAGGGGAAAACGTCATAGAAGCCAATACAAGTGGTTAGGCTGCAGACCCAGTATCTTTAATGGTTAGAAAACTATTAACATGTTTTACTCGAAGGGATTTTTGTTGAGTGATATATTTCTAGACATTTTAATGTATCATCTAAGTTTTCAAATGTTTTTTCTTTTAGAATTCCTGATTTTCTTTATACTTTGCTTTTTTACAATCCATTTTATCATAGATTGGTAAAAGTTTTATTAGTTTTTTAAGTAAACAATTTTCAGCTTTGTTATGTGTCTCTATTATGTAATGTAATGTGTTCATTTATTTATTTATTTTTGAGACAGAGTCTTGCTCTGTTGCCCAGGCTGGAGTGCAGTGGCATGATCTCAGCTTACTGCAAGCTCTGCCTCCCGGGTTCAAGCGATTTTTGTGCCTCAGCCTCCCGAGTAGCTGAGACTACAGGTGTACACCACCACACCTGGCTAATTTTTTGTATTTTTAGTAGAGAGGGGTTTCATCATGCTGCTCAGGCTGGTCTCGAACTCCCACCTTCAAGTGATCTAACCACCTTGGCCTCCCAGAGTGCTGGGAATTACACTGCACCTGGCCTATTTTTTATTATTTGACATTTCTCCTGTTAGGAGGTGGGGTCTGTTTCTCCTCCATTTGAATCTGAGTGGGCTGTTAATTGCTTGGACCAGTTGGGTGCAGTGGAAGTAACACTAGGTGACCTCTGACATGGGTCACAAGAGGCCATGAAGCATATTTCTTGTTCTTGTTCTTGGCACCTTGAACCATCATGGAAGACATCTGATTACCCTGAGACTGCTGTTGAGGCCACATGTGAGTACTCTGACTGACAGCCTCAGCTGTAGCTGCCCTTCACCCACCCCAGGCCAAGTGCCAGCTGTGTGAGTAAGGAAAGTGAACATTGAAAGTGCATGCTTCTGTCCCCGCTATTCCAAACATACCCTTTGAGTCACCTCACAGCCTTCAGAGTCATCATAGCTGAGACCTCAGATGTCACTGGGTAGAGACAAATTATCTGGGTCCTGTTAAAATTCCTGACCACTAGAATGAAGAAACATAATAGTATGTTTATTGTTTTATGCCGCTATGCTTCAGGCAGCTTGTTATGCAGTTAGATAACCAAAATAATAATGCCTACACACAGGCAATTGAGACTCACTTTACTGACTATCGCCATTTCTCCGTGTAGTCACAGCCGTACATCCGCAAAGTTCAGTCAATTTGAAGGACATAGAAATGCGTACAGAGTCATCACTGCTTTCACTTGGACTTGAGCTTGGCTTAGGATCTTTGTAAACTAGATGCCAGATTTAGCAGATAAATTGTTTTAAAGAGCAAAGTGTCTCTAGACTCTGTACTTGGAAGAAGATTATTGCCCCCCACAGATGGGTTCATTCTTCACAGTTAGATTTCTTCTTTCTGTGGCTAAACATATCAGGTGATAATCTGGAAAGACTTGCTCCAGCCTAACTCTATTCTATTCATTTACTTCTGAAAAGCAAACCAAACAGCCCGTCAAGACTTCTTTCCCTCGGCATGGACTATTTGTTTTAAAATGTGCTCTGAGGCAGTCTGCATTTTCTTATGAATTGTCATTAAATTAATTATTTTAGAAACAAGGTCTTGCTCAGTTGCCCAGGCTGGAGTCCAGTAGTGTGACTGTGGCTCACTGCAGCTTCAAACTCCTGGGCTCAAATGATTCTCCTGCCTCAGCCACCCAAGAAGCTGGGACTGCAGGTATGTGTACTATACCCAGCTCATTTTATTTTATATATTTTTTTGTAGAGATGGGGTCTTACTGTGTTGCCCAGGCTGGTTTCAAACTCCTGGCTTCAGTGATCTTCCCACCTTTGCCTCCCAAAGTGCTGAGATTACAGGTGTGAGCCACAGCCCCTAGCCTTGCATTTTCCTTTGAGAAGGTCCTAGGAGAAAGGCAACCTTACAGAGTGGCCAAACATCATGGCTGCCAGATTTCAGATTGTGCCAGAGTTTTAGGTTTGTCATTTTCTATTGAAATACCAGAAAGTTTTATAACATTTTATAGAGACTGATGAGTGGTATCTATTTAATGTGGACTTTAGTACTTATATTTTATCCTCATGACCTTTATAAAACAAAACTGTTTTTTTCTTACTTTTGCTGGAAGTGTTTCCTCTTTTTTTTTTTTTTTTCTGAGATGGAATTTTGCTCTTGTTGCTCAGGCTGGAGTGCAGTGGTGCGATCTCAGCTCACCACAACCTCTGCCTCCCGGGTTCAAGCGATTCTCCTACCTCAGCCATCCCGAGTAGCTGGGATTACAGGCATGCGCCACCACGCCTGGCTACTTTTTTTTTGTATTTTTAGTAGAGACGGGGTTTCTCTGTGTTGGCCAGGCTGGTCTTGAACTCCCGACCTCAAGTGATCCACCTGCCTTGGCCTCCCAGAGTGCTGGGATTACAGGTGGGAGCCACTGCGCCTGGCCCATGTTTCCTCTTTTTTAGTACCACAACACCCAGGTACTCAAATCCTTAAGTAAACTCATCGATAATGTTTATTCTATTTATTTATATGCGAATAAAGCAGGACATTCTGTATAGCTGTCTCTGAACTTGGATTACTCGGAGAGTTCTAAAATGTTATAAACTTCTATAGGGGAAATTCTGGAGAAAATTAACTGAGATTTGGCGAAGAAAGAAAACTTGACAGTTAATGGTTGATGAAGTCCAGTTAATTCTGCCACGTCCCTGGGGTTTCTTTAGCTTCACAATCTCTTCTTTGACTGTGACAAAGGCTCTTACTGTGTTTTTGCCCTGGGACTCGGCTACCTACAGCTTCCCTGTTTTCCACATGGCAGGCACATTGCTCTGTAAGGGCATAGCCTCTTATTTGTGGTTGTATCTCCATTGCTTAGCACAGTGCTAATACATAGTTCATGCACAACAAATGCTTGAATAAGTGAATATCGAAAAATTACATTCTTCTTCTTCTCTGAAACCTTCATGGATGACCTAAAGAATCACATCCACTTTCCTTGGCATTATCCCAGCAGGCAGTAGATGCACTCAGGCAGTTGAGCAGTGCCAATGACTAGAATAGGGGTGTGGTGGCACTGAGTGAAGCTAAGTGATAGGGTTGCCAGAAGGTTTAAACAAAAGTACTCTAGACATACTTGATAAAAAATTATATAAATATATGCCTATATGTATATATACACGTACACACACATATGCATATATAAAATAAATGAGGATTTTAGTGATAATTTGCGCGATATATTTTACATAAGGTACTTTTATCTTCTTCTTTTTTTTTTTTTTTATTAAAAATACCCTCATTATTTGGCTGGGCACAGTGGCTCACACTTCTAATTTCAACGCTTTGGGAGACCGAGGCAGGAGGATTGCTTGAGGCTAGGAGTTTGACACCAGCTTGGACAACATGGCAAAACCCTGTCTCTACAAAAAATACAAAAATTAGTCAGGCATAGCGGCACATGCCTGTAGTCCCAGCTACTCACGAGGCTGAGGTAGGAAGATCGCTTGAGACCAGGAGCTCGAGGCTGCAGTGAGCTATGATCACATCCTTGCACTCTAGCCTGGGTGACACAGCAAGTCCCTGTCTCAAAACAAAACACAACAAAACAAAAACCCCTCATTATTTGATTTTTAATAAGTCAAAGGTAAAGTTAAAAAATTACTTCTTACAGATTTGAGACTCAATCTGTTACATTGACAGACGTTTCATGGCACTAAAAATTCTATCTAGACTGGTGTTTAATAAAGGGATTAAAATGAAATAGTGAACTAGTTTTTACAAATCTGAAGTAACAGGCCCGTTGTTGTAAAAACATAGCCACTTACAAAAAGTCATTGCTCCTCAAGAGAAGCAGGCTTGCTTCTCACCTTCCTCATGATGAGACTATGAAAGGAAGGTTGTGTGTGTGTGTGTGTGTGCACGCAGGTGTGTGCCATAATGAAAACATTCAGATTCTTAAACATCAGGAGATTATTCAGAATTGATTTTTCTGAAGGTCTTCCAAGCTCAAGAAGTACATTTTCAAAGGTAATATTTTTCTCCTGGTATTTGAGAGTTATTGTATGCATATTCAGTATATTTCAGGGGAAAACTTACTGTCCATGTTAAATACACATGACTTTATTAGAAACATTTAGCTTTTTTGGGGAGTCAAAGAACTGACATTGAAGCTTTGATTTTGAACTATTATTATTTTTTTCATAAAGCTTCCAGAAGCTCTGCCGTGTAAAAAGAAAGGGAGCAGCTGGGCTCCTCCACTGGAAAGAGGGCAGCATTCACTGCAGTCGTGTGGGCGCAGGTGGCATCTGGGCACCAGGGTGCTTCGCCCTCAGGACCAGCTTCAGAGCTGGTTTCCTGGTAGAGAATCAGACCTACAGAGAGGGAAGGAAGGACTCTGAAAGCTGTATGGCATGTTAACAAAACCACTTAAGTAGAAATATTTTCTCAATTGTCCTCCTTGACAGAAAAGTTAAATTCTGGAAAACACTAATTTGAGACACTGGGCAATGCTACAGGGTTGGAGGAGGCTCCTCAGTCTCCTGTCTTTCCTTCTCTACAGCACATTCCCACACAATAGCTGGAGAAATCCTTCTAAACACGCCCACAGTTAGATCATGCAACCTTCCTGTTCAAAAGGACCCAGAGCCCAGGGATTTGCTTAATGTTCACAAATAAAACCCAAAAGTCCTCCTGGATTCTGGCCAGCTCTCAAACTCATCTCATGTCATTTTCCCCTTTGGGCTCTCAGCTCATTGCTACTGAAAGTTTCCTTGCTGTTTCTGGAATACTCGAATTCCACTGTCTTGTGAAGGCCTCTACACTTGCTGCTCCCTCTGTCATGAACACTGCTTCCCAGATACTTAACGTGGCTCGTCTCCTGGCTTACTTAGGTCTTTGCTCAAATGTCACTTTTTCAGAGGCCTGACCACCCTGTCCTCAATCCCCATCTTAACACTCACTCCTGTCTGACTATCTACCAGGTGTATACCTCTTTACTGTCTATCCCACTGAAAATGAATACTGATATCTCCCCAATGCCTGGAATGGTATCTGGTATGTAGCTGGTGTCAACTATTTATGGAATGGATGAATGAATGTATGAATAAGTGGGAGCAATAAAAAATAACAAATATGATGAAAGAAAATCAGGTAAATGAGTTTATAAATGCTTTTTGAGAATATTCCCTCTATACAGATAATTTTATGAGCAATGTATTGGAATTGAGCTTTGCAGAAAAAAAGAGAAGGGAAGGAAAGAAATGAGGCAGGGACAGAGGGACAGTAGTAGAGATGGAAAGACAGAGATGGGCTCAGTGGTTAGGATAAGTAGTGGTGTAATTATTTGTTCATTCTAGTAGGCAAAAGATTTAATCAAGCCCAAAATGGTCAATATCTTTAGTAAAAATCTATGGAACGGGCTGGGCATGGTGGTTCACACCTGTAATCCCAGTACTTTGGGAGGCTGAGACAGGTGGATCACTTGAGGTCAGGAGTTCGAGACCAGCCTGGCCAACATGGTGAAACCCCATCTCCACTAAAAACAGAAGAATTAGTTGGGTATGGTGGTGGGTCCTTGTAATCCTAGCTACTCGGGAGGCTGAAGCAGGAGAATCGCCTGAACCTGGGAGGCAGAGGTTGCAGTGAGCTGAGATTGCACCGCTGTACTCCAGCCTGGGTGACAGAGCGAGACTCCGGCAAAAAAAAAAAAAAAAAAAAAAAAAAAAAGGAAAAAAAAAAATTCCGTGGAATGATTGTATGAATGATGTTAGGGGGTTTCCTGGTCAACAATAAAGATATGAAACCGATTTTCAAGGGACTGGTTAAGTGGGTGGTGAAGGATTTGTTGACATGCTCAGTGTAGGAATTGAAAATTAATCAAAAGCCCTAGAGAACTATTAGAGGAACTGATAAGATCACCAACAGAAGACACTGCACTCTGTGGGGGACTTGTGGGGTTTTCAGGGGTAATTTGAATTGCACAAAATCTTCACTGTATGGGCTAACCCACCTAGTCCTGGAGTAAGATGTGACTCCATTTCAAAGGGAGAAAGAAAGATTAAGATCGTTCTAGTTGTACACTAAAATTGGTAGGGTCTCTCATTTCAGGTTAAGGAGGAAAAAGAAAATTGGTAAGGTGGAGAGAGGATGATGTCCACCGGGCCAGGAGTGGTGGCTCACACCTGTAATCCCAGCACTTTGGGAGGCCGAGACGGCCAGATCACCTGAGGTCAGGAGTTCAAGGCCAGCCTGACCAACAGGGAGAAACCCCATCTCTACTAAAAATACAAAATTAGCTGGGCATGGTGATGCATGACTGTAATCCCAGCTACTCGGGAGGCTGAGGCAGGAGAATCGCTTGAACCCGGGAGGCGGAGGTTGTGGTGAGCCAAGATTGCACCATTGCACTCCAGCCTGGGCAACCAGAGTGAAACTCCATCTCACAAAAAAAAAAAAAAAAAAAAAGATGATGTTCACCCGGGAAGTAGTTCTGTGTCCCACCCATCTTCCCAACTGATAAGTATTTAGGAAGGACCTTGATTTTGACCAAAACCAAACTATCGGAAGTTGTGAAATCTGAGCACTTCTATCTGGTGTATTGATCTTCTGTGTTACAGAGATTAAAGAGGTTGAGTACAGGCTGTCAGTTTCCTTGCTTGCCATATAGGTGGTGATTCATTAGGATTTTCCGGTGAGCACTACATGAGCTAAACTTCTTGTCTCGCTGCATGTTGGTGCCACTGGAAGCCATGACGCGGTTTGCATGTGATCTGCAGCCTCAGGGCTGGCCTCTGCGAAGGTTTTAAAAATTCAGACTCACTTGGCTGGGCATTATTTACCCAACCTTAGCTTGGAAGGCCTGAAGTAGAAATGTGTCTTCACAACTTTGAGAAGTGGCAATAGCAGTGAAGGGAAGGAGTATGGAAGTTGAGATAATTCAAGATCACATAAAAGATTTGGTGTGTTGGGACACACAGCAATGCTTTTAAAAAATTAACTAAAAGTTGAGGTAACGGTGAATTTGTTTCTGCATTAGTGAGATACAATTTCTCTCTCTCTCCTTTTGTGCTATATGTGTGTGTGTTTTGATGTGTCAGGATGGGGCTGATGAAGTCTAATGGTGCTTACTGGGTGATTGGTTCACACTAACTTGTGTTCTAACCCACAGAAATTACTGAAGCTTTTTTTTTTTTTTTTTCAAGAGAAGGATGGGAAACAGACAAGCAGCTATGGCATTACCCATATGGCAGAGGAAGCTGCCTTTGTGGCATCTTCACAAATACTCAAATGTGTTATTGGCCTGCATTTATGCTTCACTCCAAGATTTCCTAGCGCTCTCTCTCTCTATATTTTTTTTGCATTCCAAAGTGAAAGGATGTTGCCTTTTGTTAACTTACAAAATTCTATAGCTCACACAATAGAGTAAAATGGTAATTAATACAGGTTAGGCTGTGAGGATAATCACTGTGGAAAAATTGTGATCAGATTGTTTAATTTCCTCTATTATCTAGGTCAGTGAGGAAAATAATTTATCCACTTTCTTTGCCCTTTGTTCCAAACTCAGTTTTTAGTGACTGTGGAGAGTTGCAGGTTTTATCATTATAGTACAAAGAGGAGCCATTCTGACAATCATCAGCTAAATTAAAATGAATGGTTAAAAACAGTTCAGCCCAAGAAATACATAATGCAGCTTAATGATAGAAAAGACCCAGCCAGGCTGGGCATGGTGGCTCACGCCTGTAATTCTAGCACTTTGGGAGGCCGAGTCGGGTGCATCACCTGAGGTCGGGAGTTCGAGACCAGCCTGACCAACATGGAGAAACCCCGTCTCAACTAAAAATACAAAATTAGCCAGGCGTGGTGGCACATGCCTGTAATCCCATCTACTAGGGAGGTTAAGGCAGGAAACTCGCTTGAACCCAGGAGGCGGAGGTTGCAGTGAGCCAAGATCGTGCCATTGCACTCCAGCCTGGGCAACAAAGTGAAACTCTGTCTCAAAAAAAAAAAAAAAAAAAAAGACCCAGCCAGTCTTTCAACCACTGGGATTGAAATTTCATGGTCTCTGAGGATGACTCACTTCTTAGCTGTGTCATGAGTTTCATTTTGAAATGAAATATACTGTGTGGTTTCATTTGAGGCTTTGTGTTGATGCAAAAAGGAAATGAGCCCATATTGGGAAGTTAGGTTGAAATACACATTAATGATGAAAAAGTGTCAGGCTGTCGTTCAGCCATCCTTACTACTTCTGTTCCGGCATTACCAGGCTTTTCTGTAATTGTATAACACCTGTTTGTCTCCCCTACTTGTCTGAGAACTCGGAGGGCAGGAACTGGATGAGACAAATAGAAGATACTCAATGAACAGCTGTTGAATGAACCAGGGAACATCATCTCTAAGGGGAAGGAACCAGGGAATTTTCAGCTCCAATCTTCCTGTGTAATTGTTGATGAGAAAAATCTGTATTCATCTTCACTACATTTACACACTTGACAAGAACAGTCTTATTTATAGAAGCCATTTTATGGTGTTATTTTTCACAATAATAGTTACATTCCCAAACTTGCATATTCTCTTGAAACCAATGAGAGGGGTGGTGAGCATAGGAAGTGTAGTGGAAACAAAGCAGATGTGATGAAAAATGAAGCAAGATTCTGAGTTGATTTTACTCTTATTTCAATTTACTTTTACATTTTTTGAGGATGTCCAATATTCCAGACTCTGTTTCAAGGATACTAAAGTTTGTATCTGATTTCAAAGAATTTATACTCTCATGGTGAGGAGGGGGACAAAAAGGAGACTTCTTACGTAACCAAATAAATTAGAGAACAAGAAAAAACTGTATGTAACAAAATATCCAACTGAATGGTGAGGTGGTACAGCTTAGTCTTTAGAGACACAGGCTTTTAAATCAGACTAGGACTGATACTGGTTCTACCATTACTAGCTCTGAGACCCTGGAGAAGTTATGTGACCTAATGTTATTTATTTATTTGCAAAGTGGGAATGATAATAATTATACTATGAGGTTATGAGGATTAAATAATATTCATGTACACTGTATATCCCACAAGGAGTATCAGATCAATGAATGATAATGATAATTATGTAATAATTATAATCTTAGTGATTAAAGGTGACAATGGAAAGGACTAGGAAAACAGCTCCAGTAACTGAGGCTATTTTAAAATTTCTGTTTCTAATCCTCATGAAATAGAATGTTTTGCTAAAAGATGGTATTGGTTACTCGTAGACAAATTAAAATCATATAATTGATAGGCTTTGATAATAAACACTGAGAATGGTACTTGCTTTGGCAAACATTACTGAAGTGAACGTCTTGAACTTTCTTCTCAAAAGAACAGAGATAAGTGTCCAGAGAGTTGCTTTATTTCTGACAACCAATAGGGCTATCTTCCTGGTCCAAATTCTAACCATGCAGTCCGAGGGAAATATGTGTACTTTTAGAGAACAACAGCTTTGATTCTGGAAAAGGAAATACATGCTATAGAGAGTAGCCCTGAGAAATTGTTGAGGTTTGATAACGTTATAAAAATGAATTTCTATTTGTGACCAACATAAACATTTTCCTTCCCTTTAGAATATGAGCTCCAGTCTTTTGCAGAAGATCTTCTTTTTCTCTTCCTGGTATTGGCTGTTCATTTTATGTTTTATTGAGAATGAGGCCAGTCCATGTGAATTCTCTCAATATCTCTTGAAGGGTTGCCCTCTTTTCCTTTTTTCTACCTCAACATAAGGTAACTTGCTTTTTTCCTTGACAAGAACACTGCTCTTAATCTGTTACCACTTACCTCCTCTTAGTTTTGCTCCATCCTTTAAGCCCTATCTTTCTTCCATCTTCAGTCTCCAATCTTTCTTCCTCTGCCACAAATATGGCCAGGGCTGTCCATATCCTAAAATAACCCCCCTCTAACCCTGCTGCTGTAGCAGGTTACTGCCTTATCTTTCTTCCGTTTATTACCACACTTCTTCTAAAAGAATACAAATTCTGCTTTCACTTCCTGCTCATACACTCTCTTCTTAACCCCTTGTAATATGGCTTCTACCTTTACCCCTCTATGAAACCACCTTGTAGAAAATCACTGGGAGTTTAGTTTCATATCCAACAAATCTAATGGATTTGTTTCAGTCCTCATTCTCCTTGTTGTCTCTGCAGAAATTTCACTTTTTGGAACATTCTCCTTCTATAGCCTCTGTGATACCACAGCCTGCTTGTTCTTTTATCTTTCTGGAAACTTCTCTTCCATCTCTTTCACTAGCTGCTTTTTCTTTCTCCTGCTCCATAGTTAAAATATGATCTTCTCCACATTCTTTGCCTCATGTGACTTCTCATCTACTCACATTGCTTTACACATGAATTTCTTCAATCTCTTTTCCCTTCATCTCAAAATCTTTCTCCTGATGATTCTAAAATCTAGCAATTTCCAATTGCCATTAAGACTTTCCTACTTAGGTAACCAGCCAGAATTTTAAACTCAGTGTATCTAAAACAAAGCCCTTTAACTTATGTTCATGAAACCCCAAACTCCAACTGATTGTCTCTATTTTGTTTTTATAAATGACACCACTATTAATGAATCATCTTTCACAACTCACAAGTAATTTTTTTATTCATTCTTACTTCTCACGCCCTGTGCCTAGTAAATTGTGGAGTAAGGAAGATTCTATAGGCTTTCTGGTACACAGGGTGGGAAGAGCATCTATTTTGCCGTCAGATAAGTCTGAATTCAGATCATGGTTTTGTTACTTACTACCCTTTTGGTCTTGAGCCAGTTAGTTAAGCTCACCAGAGTCTTGATATCCTTATGTATAAAGCAGGGAATATAACATTCCCTACATAGCCAACTGAGAGGATTGGATGAGAGCTGCACATTTTATACGAAGTCCTAATAAATACTGATCTCATTCTTTTCCCTAATCCTGGTTATGCCTCTCATACTCAACTTTCTTTCCCATTAAATGGAATAATATGTATCAAGGACTTCATGCAGTTCCTGAAATGCAGATGCTCATTCCATGTTTTTTCTCCTTTCTTCCTTCTGTTGTGGCCTGCTCAGTTCAGGACTGTGTTCCTTCTTGTCTGGACAGTTGTCGTGGCTCCTGACATGGCTCTTGCTCCTGCTTCAACATTTGGATTCATCCCACTCACTGCTGGCTGGTTTGTCTTCTTCGTGCATGCTCTGATTAGGACACTCTTCTGCTCAGAAGACTTCACTTATTCATTATTTCCAAGAAAATGACGTAGGAAAACATGTGGACCAAGTTATCTTAGAGACATATGTGCCATCACTTTCTTACGTGTGAGGCCCATTTTGGCCAAGTGGTACCATTCACTGTTACTTCAACACGTCCTTACTTTTCTGTTCTATAACCTTTCCTCTTGGGTTAGGATGACATCTATGCAGTCTCTATCTTCGAAATCTATTTCGAAATCTATTTTGAAATCTATGATGCTTTCCCTGGTTCTTCAAACATATAGAATTTCTCTCTGCTTTGTCCCCCAAAAGATTTTGTACCTCTCATCTTCACCTTAGTTCTCATTTTAGTGATTATTTACCTGTTCACACTTACTCATTCCTCCCTTCATGATACCATAAGGTTTTGAGCCTGTGTCTAATGAATATATCTATGTTTTTAAGTAGCTAGTCTTGTAGGCCTTCAAAACCTTTTAGTTCAATTACAATAATTTAACTTTGATATACAGACCCATGCTTGAAAGTGAAAGTCTTACAGGCAACAGTACCACCGTTTATGAGAAGAGAAAGAGAAAAGATAAGAAGAATAATAAGAAGAAAAAAGGGCAGTTTGCTTGGGTTATGCGGTAGTTATTGGAATTCGGTCAGAAAAGTAAGAAATAGAAATAAGTACGTGTCCCAAGAGAAGCAGCAATACCTAGGATTATGCTGACAGAGAGTGAGGGAGATTTAAAAGCAGTCTCCATTCTAATACTTTTTAAATTCTTGGCATAGTGTAATGATTACTATTCCAAAACAGAAGATATGTTGGCAAACTGCCCTGTATTTGAAAATAGAGGAAACGCCCTGGAAATAATGAGATGTGGTAAAGAGAGGAAATGACAATGTACTGAAAAGACTGGGCTGTAAGTCCTCACAGGAGCGCCCTGAAACCCGATGTGTCAGGCAGGCTGGTGGGATCCTGGGATCCCTCATGTAACGGCACTTATTAAGACAGAAGCAGAGATAAAACAGACTAAGTACACAGAGGAGTTTAAGGTTTCGTGAATGTAAGTGCTGAGTACAGAATGGTGCTCAATAAAAGCTTGTTAATTGATGGCCCACAGGTTTGTGATAAGACTTCTCAGAGTCCGATTCTTTCAGGGTGGGATCTAAGAGTAAGGCAAGCTCCTCAGAAAATGCCTAGGGCAGGTCACTCAGTGTTGCTGGGACTGGTGGTGTTGGCTTGGCTTGACTAGGATTTAATAATACAGATGTGCCTCAATTTATGAAGGAGTAACGTCCCGATAAACCCATAGCAAACTGGAAATACCATGAGTTAAAAATGCATTTAATACACCCAACTGACTGAACATTATCGATTAGCCTGGCCTACCTTACTCATGCTCTGAACACTTACATTAGCCTACAGTTGGGCAAAATAATCTAACACAAAGCCTATTTTATAATAAAATGTTGAATATCACATGTACTTTAGTGACTACTGCACTGAAAGTGAAAAACGAATGATTGTATGGGTACTTGAAGTATGGTTTCTACTGAATGAGTGTTGCTTTCACACCATTGTTAAGTCGCACTAACACAAGTCAGGGACGGTTTGTAGTCATATCTTACCCTTACAGAAGCCACTTATTTCACAAACTTAAATCGTAAGAACTTGGATATAATCCAAGAAGGCCTTTGAGTAGCCAAATTAAGTCTGATTTAAAAAGTTGTTTAAGATGAAAAATACCAGTTTAGCCCTGACTAGCCATTTCTTCTGGTTAAATAGCACACGTCTGTATGGTTGAAAAAGTTTCATTTCATTATAAACTTGTCTAAAAAGAATAGTATTCAAACACATTTTTAAGCATAACATAGAGCATTTACTGCTCCGTTAGACACACTCTGAAAATCAGAAGGCATTCTCTGAGGTGTGGTTTTGCTGGATTCTGCCTAAGTTGCTTGGCATTCAGGGTTTGTGAGGGCTTGGGCCATGATCATCATCGCTCCAACAGCCTTGTGTATCTTAGACTGAATATATACCCACAACTCAGGGAAAATTTGTTTACTCCTCATTTCATCATCAAATACACCGTTATAAGTTTAACAAGCAAAGACCAAGAAAATGGCTAAATTACTAATATCGATGTTTTAATTTAAATGCAAGATAAAAAAAATCTGGTTAACTTTATTCTCTTAAACAGTTGTTGATGCTTTTTGAAGTCTAAAAATGAATTATTTGAAATGATGCCTTTCAAGCTTTCCTTTTTCTGTTTCACTTTAGTTTCTACAAGCACATAGGCTTCGCTTTCTAAGAAGATTCAGAAATTACCTTTGAGGAAAACTTTAAGAAATTTCTTTTTGGCCTCTTAAACTGTGCTTTTCATTGAATTCTGGTGCTCTTTATAAAATTTGCATGATTGGTTTTTTAAATAATTCTGCTAGCATCATGGTCTCATACAATTATTATTCCAGGATTAACAAGAGTCACACAACTTTTATTAAATACCCAAAATACCAAGAAAATCAATTTCGATCAGCATGTGAGAACAGCCTGTGATTGCCTTCTGTTGATTTACTGCTTGTTTGGCATGTTTGGCAGGATATTGCAATTATGCTTTCCACTACCAGATTCATATGGGAAAACTTAGGAACTACTCCATAACTGTCACATCTGTTGCCAATTTCAGATTTTTCTGAATTTCCCTCATTATCTTCTGTATTTTCACTGGTTTCAAGTTTGCTCATCAAACTTCCTGTTTTTAACCACTGATCCATGCTCCCAGTTGAAAATACAATTTGAAACTATTCACAAAAAAAGTTAAATGTAGTATAAATTTACAACTAAAAAAACCTCAGAATTTGGGGTTATTTTGTGTTATGGGAGAATTCACTGTGTTTAGAGAATTAAACATAAGTATGTGTTTGGAACAAGAAGTATCTGGTCTCATGAACTGCAGTGATAATTTGACTGATCTGTGGGAATTGGGTGTGTGTCTATGCAAAAGTTAAAAAAAAAAAAACCTCACTGATTTTTTAAAAATTGTATTTTATTTTTACATTGTCAGATAAAATCCCAACTTTTAAATTTCATTTAATTTAATTAATTTATTTTTTAGATGTGGTCTCACTATGTTGCCCAGGCTGGCCTCGAACTCCTGGGCTTAAACAATCCTGCCTTTCTCCTGAGTAGCAGGGACTACAGGCATGGCCATGGCCATGTTTTTATTAATAACTACACCATTGATCTTAATGAGACAGATAAGACAGACTCATTTAAAAAAACTCAACTGTAAAGTCTCTGTGGAATTGCCCAGAGATTATGTAACCTGATAGACTAGCACTCTTCCTGCCAGGTAGTGATATTACCATCAGCTATTATCATAGATATGTTTTCAGGTTTTCTTACTGTAGGAGTCGTGTTTATACTATTTGATGTCCATTCTGATTGGAGCAGAGGTGATAACTTGATTGGCCTGGATCAATCAGATACGCTTTTCTATAATTAGGGAATTGGAACTAAAACCTTCTAGTTTAGTCTAATTACATTTTATGGTAGTCAGAATGCTAAGATATCCCTAATCTCAGTTTAGCTGGATATAATGCTAACCTGCAGCTACTTTGGAAAAGAAAGATTGGTGGATTACACTCCTTTAATACCCTCTGAGACATGAAGAAAAATCTACTCCTTTGCAAAATATGCACTGACTACTATGTCTTTTGGGTTCTTGCATTTACTTTTTTTACTTTTCTGACTTGGAACTTTTAGCTCTCATTTCTTGTTGCCATTTTGGTGTTTATCCAAGAGGTGACGAATAGTCATGAGTCTCCCCCGTTCTGCCCATTCTGGGTCCATACTTTCCATACTGACCTTTCTGAGCTTTTTAGTTGAAGGTATACCACAAAGACATCTGATTATTGACAGCATACTGCATACTGATTTTCCGACATATCTTGGCAGAGATGGAGCCTTGCTTACTTTTAGTTCAGTTGGGATAACACTGGAATCTTCCAAAAGAAACTTTGACAAAAACTAGGGATGGAGTTTGGTGGGAGTGGAGAGATGGGATGGTGGAAAAGCTTAGAAATCAGTGAGTTCCCGTAGGTCAGGGTTCTGATCTGTACTGTATGTCCAGTCAAGATTCGGTTTGGCTAGGACCGCTTTAGGGCAGGTAGCCTCTTGTTACTGGACTAACTTTAAACTTCTCTGTATCGTGCATATATATTTGAATGAGCACAAAATTTAAAAAAATGCAGTAAAAGCACAAGCTACAGAAGAAAAAAGATAAGTGGGATGTCATCAAAATTAAAAGTTTTGTGCTTCAAATGACATCAAGAATGTAAAAAGACAACCAATGGAATGAGAGAAAATATTTAGAAAGCGTCTGTCTAATAAGAAATTTGTATTCAGAATATATAAAGAACTTTTACAATTAACAATCAGAGACAAATAATTCAATTTAAAATTGGGAGATAAATTAGATAGACATTTCTCCAAAGTCTTACGAATGGTGACCAAGCACATGAAAAAACACTTAGCATTGTTAGACATTAAGGAAATGCAAATCAAAACCTCTATAACACTCTCATCCATTAGGATGGCTAAAATAGAAAAAAGTCAAATGCCAGACAGTCACAACGTGCGTGAGCATGCATGTGTGGTGTTTTTCTGCACTGCTTTTTATTTTTATGTTTTATAAGACTCTGTGTAACTGAGCCACATGAAGCATTAGTTATGTTTCGGTCTCACAGCCATAGCACTGTTCAGCTTATTATGACTTTTACCATGTATTATCTGCCTCACTGATCTTTACAATCATGTAAGGTCGGTGAAGTAGTACGTTGTTTTCTCTTTTTTGAAGATAAAGACACTCAGGCTCAGAGATATTTTGCGACTTGGCCAAATCATCCTCTAAGTGGTTAAACTAGGGCTTCAATTCAGGTTTTCTTTACAATAGACCATGTTGCTTCCTAAATAATACTGGCTTATGTTTAATTGCAATGTTTAGATGGCTTTAAAATATTATATTCATGAATATCACTTTATTTTAAACTTTCCAACCACCCTATGAGATGAGTAGGCCAAGGAATTTTATATTAATTTTACAGTTGAATATGATGGTCAGAATAATCAAGTTTTATTTCAAGCTCTGCCACCCACTTACTTTGGACAGATTATATAATTTCTGAAATTCTAAGCTTTTTTATGTGTAAACTGAAGGCTCCTACTAGATGACCTCAAAGATCCCTCCTGAGCCTACTGTTCTGTGATCTTATCCTTTAGTACGTCCTTCCATTAGCAGCATATGTGCTTTGAGGTGCTCTCCTGGCTGTGGTGAATGAGTTTCTGTTGGATGACCTGTACTTTCTTGCTGCATTATTTCTGTAACCCTATGGTCAAGATCAGGGGAGCAGGCTTTAGTCATATAACAGAACAGGGCTCAAGTAACTGAACAATATGGGGGTTAAATTTACGGAACCAAGGCTTGGTTTCATTGACTTGGGCTCTAGAGTAATTAAACTACACATAGACATTCTAGAATGGAATAATTTCATTTAGTTGGATGACAACATCCTAACACATCAGAGTTAACTTCTTATGGTAAATAATGTGCCTCACATTTTTGTAACAATGAGTTTCTACTGTTACCAACACTTTGCAACCTGGCTATAGAAAAAACTTCCTTAATTTGTACCTCAGTATGAAGAGTGCATCAGAGGAGATTCTTTTTATTTCCCATTTACTTTCTGCATTATATATCACTTGTTTTTATTGATTCACAATGATAATACATAGATGTTAAAAGATATGTTTAAAACACTTCTTATGTTTTCACATTTTCTAGGTATCTAAAAATAAAATAATGAACTAGATATTTAATAAATGCTTCTAGCTAAATAATTCTGGGATCTTTTCCCTTCATTGATTTTGAAGAGGTAAATTTCAGCTTTTTCCAGGATATTAGTTCAGGAAAATAGGTGGGTGTGAATGTTGCGTAACAGTTTTTGAGCTAGCTGCACAATCTTTTGATAACAATCAATTAGGTTTCAGATTCTGTCAATATTTCCCCTACAACCCAAGAACCAATGATCTTATGGAAAATAAAATTTGCCCTTTTCCTTCTTAGCAGTTATAATACCTTTGTCTCTCTCTGCCCTTTTCTCTCTCCTGTTGAAGAAAAGCTACAAATGCACTGATAGGATTTTCAGTTCATCAACCATGTGGGAAATTATCATCCTTCCACTTTCTTAAGAACTGAAAGAAGTTCCCTCAAAGAAAAGAGCTCTCTCAGTGGTTGGCTGAGTTAAATACAGAAAGCCAAATCATGGGAAAATATTGAAGCCTTTTCCTACAACTTCCTAGAGGTGTTCTTATGAGAAATGAGAGTCAGCTTCAGGACAGCCTAATTTTGGCTGAATTTCTGCCATCTTCCCTTCCATGTCTCTATAAAGGCCACCAGGATTCAAGAGTAGTAGTATGCCTGCCTAAGATAGTTCAGAGATAAAGCTTATCAGAAGAGATAAGAGTATAAAGTTTTCTTTGAAAACTATGAAGAACTAGTCAAATGTGTAATAGTAAATTTCCAACTAATTTCTTAAAACGGCAATGACTGTTTCTGATATGTGTTTACAGATTAGGTGCACATTACTCAATATGATAGTTAAAACCTATTTCCTCAATTTTTTTTTTTTTTTTTTGATATGAAGTCTTGCTTTGTCACCCAGCCTGGAGTGCAATGGTGTAATCTCGGCTCACTGCAACCTCCGCCTCCTGGGTTCAAGCGATTCTCCTGCCTCAGTCTCCCAGATAGCTGGGATTAGACACCCACCGTCATGCCTGGCTAATTTTTTTTTGTATTTTTGTAGAGACAGGGTTTCACCATGTTGGCCAAGCTGGCCTTGAACTCCTGACCTCAGGTGATCTGCCCACCTCGGCCTCCCAAAGTGCTAGGATTATAGGTGTGAGCCACCACGCCCGGCTTCATCAAATTATATTATGGCGATTTATTCCCATTAGTCAGACCACATTTATTTCATGAAATGTATACATTCCTCTTTCCTAATAATAAGAAATAAAATAAAAAACCCTGTAATAAAAAGTAACTTAAATATGCAAAGGGTTACATCGGATTTTAAAAAATCTTATGGGCCAAAAGTTTAAAATCATGATACAAGAATATGCTGAACTAGAACAATTAAGCCTGACCATTGTTTCACAATACCATGGGGCCGTGGGAAGTTTTATAACTTAAACTTTCAAAAGACGGTTTTTTTTTTTTGGTATCTCTTCCAAAAGAACATATTTCATTGAATATGGTTCTGAACTATCTCGCTTAAACATTTTTTTTCAGAATTTACTATATTTTCAAATATATTCATTACTACTCTTTGGCATTTACTGGTTGCTTGAATATATAAATATAGAAAACATTCTGCTAAGCACTTTCCATGTATAATCCTGTGTAATAGAACCACAATCTGAATGAGACTGGTACTATTACTAATTGCAAATGAGAAAACTGAGGCTCAGGAAAGTTAACTGACTTGTCCTAAGAGTGTACATAGCAAAAATGTGGTAGTGGGTTTCTTTTTTAATTTTTCTGGAGAGTCTGACTTAAGGGTTCCCGTTAACTACTTTTTAATAGCACCTCCGTGGTATTGCTTCTGCCTAACTTCCAACTGATAGTATTTCCATTTGTACAATAGTCTTCATATTATAGAACCATTATTTTTAGCATCTTGGGTCTTAGGCTCACAGTTCTTATGGTGGGCCACTCTGACTTTTAGAATCATGGTTGCCTCACTATCTTGAACTCATTCAAGCATGTTTAGATATCTAATTTTGGGAGGTCCTACTAGTTTCTCATCAGTGCATTCAAACAAACTCATTCTTCATGGGATAAATATGTAAAATCTTTTGTGTAAGTAATAACTCCATATCAGGCCCAGATAATGGCATTGTTTGAGGGATAGGCATTTGTACTTAAGAATGGCTGTAAACCAGTCAGTGTTACTGGGTCTTTATATTAATGTTAAAACCATACTGTCATTAAAGGGAATTTAGTGTGTGCCAGGCACAGCTAGGACCTGTTAACTATAAAACTGTTAAGTGTAGCACTATTTTACCTCATTCTAGTATTAGCAGTACTAGAGAGGCAGCTAGTGTTATCATGAGGCTGAGTATGTTTCTATCAACCTCCTTGGGGAAAGCAATGGATCCAAGCCTTCTTACTTTTATTTAAATCAATATGTTGAGTGATTTCTCCAATATAGCTAGGAATTTGGCAGAATAAAGGATAGAAATCATATTTTAGATACATAATTCTCTCAATAACTTCCCCAAGTAATTTAAAAAATATTCATGACTTAGTGACTTGACTTCCTTGGTTAAATAGCATTGTTGACTTATTTATATGTATGTTCACTTCATTGGCCATATGTGTGGATTATTTACTTTTTAGATTAGATTGTGGAGGGGATACTGTGGTGTGCCACCCAGGTCCTCCACATCAAGACTGAGGTACTCATTCTTTCAGCACCCTTAGAATATTGGCTGTTGCTGATAGCTTTTACCCAAGTCCCACTCTAGGGATTGTCCTCAGCTTCCTTGCCCAAGACTATTGGTATGGTTTAGCTGTGTCCCCACCCAAATCTCATCTTGAATTGTAGCTCACAATTCCCATATGATGTGGGAGGGACCCAGTGGGACATAATTGAATCATGGGGGCAGGTCTTTCTTGTGCTATTCTCGTGGTAGTGAATAAGTCTTATGAGATCTGATGGTTTTATAAAGGGGAGTTTCCCTATGCAAGCACTCTTCTCTTGTCTGCCGCCATGTGAGACATGCCTATCACCTTCAGCATGATTGTGAGGCCTCCCCAGTCATGTGGAACTGTGAGTCCACTAAATCTCTTTCTTTTGTAAATTGCCTAGTGTCGGGTATGTCTTTATCAACAGTGTGAAAATAGATGAATACACCTATGCTCCTTGCTCAGAAGCAGCCTGCACCCATGACTATGTGATATGCAAAATGTTTCAGGCTCCTTCACCTCCATTTGGAACAACTCTGAAGGGCTATTCCAGACCCCCTGACATCAGCTGAGACCACTGTTGTTTTATGTAACAGTTCAGTCTCTCTCTGCTCAATCCTTTTTTTCTTCAACCCCTTACAGATACTCCTGAGATCACTCTCCAATAAAATCCTCATGCAAATCCCCGCTATAGTCTCTTTTCTGGGGAACATGACCTGATATAGTTAGGGAAGAGTTTTAATTCCAAAATTATTTATTCTTGCCACTCATTCAGCATTCTTCTGGTCTATCTTCCTCCTTTTGACAGTCGTGTACTCTGGGAAATAATTTTTTTTTTTTTAACCTGAGACAGAGTCATGCTCTGTCACCCAGGCTGATGTGTAGTGGTGCCACCACAGCTCACTGCAGCCTCAACCTCCTGGACTCAACGGATCCTCCCACCTCAGCCTCCAGAGTACCTGGGACTACAGGCCTGTGCCGTCACGCCTGGCTAATTTTCGTATTTTTTGTAGAGACAGTGTTTTGCCATGTTGCCCAGGCTGGTCTCAAACTCCTAGGCTCAAGCAATCTGCCTGCCTCAGCCTCCATAAGTGCTAGGACTACAGGTGTGAGCCATCCTGCCCTGTTGAAATCAAGCTTTTAATAATTAGCATAATTACAATATAAGTGGGAATGCAAATACGCTAAAAATAAAATTTAAGAGAGAAATTTGGATTATTGCCAATCCTTCCTCAGCATTAAAAATGATTAGAGATCTTTCCATATAATAGGACATGACAGGAAAATTAAAGCCCTTCACTGAATATTTTGGGTGCCTACTATACTTAAAAAACTATGAAAAATTAAAGAAGAGTAATATATGGCTCCTGCCCTCAAGGAAAAGAAACAAATAGCTAGAAACTAAATAGATAAGAGAAACATTAGTTTTTTTAATAAAGTATTATGAGTTCTGATTAGAAAGCAATTTAGCTGGGATAATTGGAGTGGGTATCTGGAAAGCTTTATATTCAAGGGCACTGCAGGAAGGCTCGGTGTGTCTGAGGACACCTTAGTCAACTTAGCATTTTAAACCCATTAACCAACTTTTTGTAAACTCCTATATGATATAATTGTCAAATTCTCTTCCCCTAATCTGAGTCAGTTGGAGGTGAGCTGATTTTACCAATGGCAGTGTCAGCTACCGTGGACGTGCCTCCACACTCCCAATTCTTTCCTTTCATAAGCCTCAAGATCAAATGACCTTCTCAGTAACTTACGTTTTCAGTTTGACAAAAGTATTTTCACTGGTTCCTTGTAACTCTGCATGGGAGAAATCATGAGAACATTTAACAAGGACTTAAGTGTGTCCACTTATGTCGATGAATCATTTGCTCCTAGCCCTGAACCACTTCTTCCTGCCTCGTTGGCTCTGACTGCTTCTACTCTGCTAATAAGTGGTTTTGTCTGAGTTGTGCTGGAAGAAAAAGATCTGGTGAGGGTGGAATGCATCATGAGTAAATGAAAGTGCCAACTGAAGTGAGAACACAAAGAGGTGAATGGAGAGATTGAACCTATATTCCTTTAAATTTAGACCTGAGCTTATCATTTCAAGACGGGGCTTCAATATTTTAAATTGGAAACAGTTCTGAGTTAATGCTCAGAGGATCCAGTAACAATCTGTCAATAAAGTAGTAATCTTGGGAGATTTTCCCAAAGTATAATTTATGGGCTTTGTACATATGTCTTACGGTAGATATGTACCCAAAGCAGGCTAACCAACCTGACCAAACTGGTGGATTTACCAATTGTGTTTCTTTGAGGCCACACATAGAAACTGCTGAATCTATTAGTGGACTCAATTCAGCTGTTGTAATTTATCAACTGAAGGAACATATCAAGAATCAAGACCAACTTATCTAATTCACATGCTACTTTAGCTCTTTCTTTCATTTCACCTGGGATTTTATTAAGATTGTAGTTTTGAAAACCAGGGTAGAAGTGGGGCAGGGATAGGGGAGCAGAGCGGAGAGAAAGGAAGAAAAACCCAGGATTGAAGATAGAGCTTCCCTTCATTGCTCAATCCCTGATATCCTGTGGCATTGGCTCCCATTCCTTGCCATTTTATTCCAGACAATAGAACCAGTTAGACCTGCAGTGCTTTACTTCAGACATTACATCCTATGACAAACATGTCAACAGATCATAACCCGTGTGGCTTCTCTATTCTTTCCTGAAGCAATATTTCTTTATTATTGGAGCTTGGGAATCAAATAAAGGGAACCTCTCCAAAGAATTAAGGCATTTAAGCTGTGTGTTTTAAAAGCTTATTTTTTGTTCCATTTGGCAGCAGGAATGCTCCAAGGATTTCTGGATAATCAGCACTATAGAAAATTATTCCTCCTTTAAAGTTTCTACTAAAGAATTTACATTACAATTTTACATTTTCTATTATATAGCTCCAACCATCTAAAGCAAAACTGTGGTGTATTGCTTGTGTTTAAAACATGCAGTCACTGGACTGGAAGCAAGCTTTACAGAAGGTCATATTTCTTAAATGTTTTTAAATCTCTGGGGCCATTTTTTTAAAAGAGAAAGTTAAACACTGATAAGATAATATTAAAAGTTAATTTTTATTCAGCTTCTCTTAGGTACCAGATTTCATTCTAAGGGCTTCACAAGCATTAACTCATTTAATCCTCATTAAACACATTAGTTAAATATTTTTATTATCCTCATTTTTTAGCTTAGGACACTAAGGCATAGAAAGAGTAAGAAGGTTGTTCAAGGTCTCACAGCTGGTAGGTGGAAGAGCCAGAATTTGTATCTAGGCAGGCTGCTTCTTGGACTATGCTACATGGCGCTACATGATAGCAAGCTGCCATTTTATAGATGATAAAATTGGTATCTAAAGACATGAAATAATGGCTGGGGACGGTGGCTCATGCCTGTAATCCCAGCACTTTGGGAGGCCAGGGCAGGAGGATCACGAGGTCAGGAGATCAAGACCATCCTGGCTAACATGGTGAAATGCCATCTCTACTAAAAGTCCAAAAATTAGCTGGGCCTGGTGACGCATGCATGCCTGTAATCCCACCTACTTGAGAGGCTGAGGCAGGAGAATTGCTTGAACCAGGGAGTCAGAGGTTGCAGTGAGCCGAGATTGCGCCACTGCACTCCAGCCTGGTGACAGAGCAAGACTGTGTCAAAACAAAAACAAAAACGACATGAAATAACTTGCTAAGATCATATACCTGGTAAGTCATGGAGTCGGGATTTGACCTCGAGTCCCTTGGGCCTCTTTCCAATGCCTTTGTTTTCATTTCAAGTTGACCTATAGGTACAAGTCACAGAAACTGGAATCATACAGTCAGAAGAACAGCTGACAGGCAGTTTGGGTTTTCCCCATTATAGACAAACAAAACCTGAAAACTGTAGGCATTTATTTTAATATTTCCAAATCTAATATAAATAGAGGCTCAGCACCATTTTTCCTAACCAAGCATCTACCTTTGGTAAGTCCTCATTGTTCCTTCTTCCCCCTCGACCTCAACCTCCAAAAGAAGGGCTGGAGGCCAGGGACAAATCTTGACTATGAAAGTGAACAATTAAACATACTTGGGGCTCCATCGATGAGGAATCTCCCACGTTGCTCACCTGTCTAGCGCCAGTAGGGCATCTTTGAAGAGAGTCCCAAGTCCAGTGTTGTAGGACTGTTCATGGGACCTCAGGGTCAACCCCACAGTTGTCATCACCATCGGGCTTGGGCTTGCCCTACAGAAGCTCGCTGACATTTACCTGACCCACATCTACTCAAAATCATACCACATGTTGACTTTTTGATAAACAAGGTGACACGACATGTAAAAATACTGACAGTAAGTGAACAAAGCAGGATACCCAGTGGAGGTCCTGATCATGATGTGAAGTTCTTTTTGAATTTTATATCTTTAAGGATTAAGTGAATTAGAGTATCTTAAGCCTCTGACTGTGTTTGGGACATAGTAGATACTAATATTCTTTTCTTTTTTTTTTTGATTTAATAAAGTTTTATTTTTCCAAATGTACAGTTGGTTGGACCTATTCATGCATCTTCACCAGCAGCTGCAGCATCTCCGCTCTTGGTATTTCTGGTGTAAATTACTTGAGCTCTGTGCTTTGAAACCAGTTTGATAAGTCCTTTACTGTGGAGCTCCGGAGGGGCTGCCCTGGCCAGGGAGCCTCGAATCTTCAGTCTCTCAGAGACCACAGCTGGGGTTATAGTTTGTAGTTGGGAACTTCCTTACAGAGTTTGTCGTAAGTAGCTTTGTCAAACAAGACTAAGTTATTGAGCTTGTCCCGAACTTTGCCTTTGGACCACTTCTTCTTTTTGGCCTTGCCCCTGGATTTGTTCACTGGGTCTTTGTCTTTCTTGGCCGACTTTCCGGCCTCCTTCTTCCTCTTGTCGTCCTTGGGCGGCATTGCGAAGCTCGCAGAGCAGCAGCGGACACAGCAGCCTTGCTAAGATGTCGGACAAAAAGCTTAATATTCTTTTCTTTACTTGTCTTCCATTCCCTTCCCTGTTCATGTAAATAATGATTCTGGAAACCAATCATTATCTGATCAATTATTGAGCAAATGTATTTAAAATACCCGCTGCGTGCCTGGCATTCCTGGGCATTGTGTAGAATACTAGAGTTGTTGCTGGCTAGCCAAGTCTTTAAGAAACATACTTTTAAAAATTATTTTTTTATCATAGTAAAATTTACATAACACAGAAATGATTATTTTAGTCATTTAAGTGTACAGTTCAGTGGCATTAAGTACATTTACAGTTCGTGCAACCATCACTATCCATTTCCAGAAATTTTTTATTATCACAAACAGAAACTCTGTACCCATTAAATAATGTCCTTGTTCTTCTCTTAGCACCTGGTAACCCTTTCTGTTTCCATGGATTTGCCTGTTCTAGGTATCTCTTATTAGTGGAATAATATAATATTTGTTTTTTTGTGTATGGCTTATTTCAGTTAGCATAATGTTTATAAAGTTTATCCATGTTGCAGCATGTATCAGAACTTCCTTTTTGTTGAGATGGTGTCTCACTCTGTCACCCAGGCTGGAGTGCAGTGGCATGATCTTGGCTCACTGCAGCCTCAACTTCCCAAGCTCAGGTGATCCTCCTACCTCAGCCTCCTGAGTAGCTGGGACTACAGGCACGCACCACCGTGCCTGGCTAATTTTTTGTATTTTTGGTGGAGGTGGGGTTTCGCCATCTTGCCCAGGCTGGTCTCGAACTCCTGAGCTCAAGCGATCCGCCTGCCTTGGCCTCCCAAATTGCTGGGATTACACTGCACCCAGCCAGAATTTCCTTTCTTTTTTAAGGCTAGTATTCTATTGTTTATGTTTGCTACGTTTGTTTATCCTTTTATCTGATGATAGACACTTAGGTTTTTTCTACCTTTTGGCTATTGTGAATAGTGCTGCTATGAATATGGGTACACAAGTATCTGTTTGAGTCTCTGCTTTCAACTTTTTTGGGCATAAACCTGCAAGTGGAATTGCTGGATCATATGGTAATTTTATTTCTAACTTTTTGAGGAAATGTCATACGTTTTCCATAGTGGCTGTGCCATTTTACATTCCCACCAGTGATGCACGAGTTCCAGTTTCTACACATCCTTGACAACACAGCTTGTATTTTAGTAAATGCATTTCTTGCAGTATTTTCCATAAAACATAACCATCCTAATGGATATAAAGTAATATCTCATTGTAGTTTTGACTTGCATTTCCCTAATGACTAAGGATATTGACATCTTTTCATGTGCTTGTTGGCCATTTGCGTATCTTCTTTGGAGAAATGTTTATTCAAATCCTTTGTTCATTCCCGAATTGGATTGTTTTTATTTTCATTGCAGAGTTGTAGGAGTTCTTTATATATTCTGGATATTAATCTGCAGTCAGATATATGACTTACAAATGTTTTCTCCCATTCTGTGGGTTGTCTTTTTCATCTCTTGATAGTATGCTTTGATGCATGAAAATTTTTAATTTTGATGGAGTCCGGTTTATCTGTTTCTTCTTTTGTTGTCTGTACTTTTGGTATAGTATCCAAGAAATCATCACCAAATTCAACATCCTTCAGAAACATACTTTTTGTTTGTTTGTTTTGTAAAGAAAAGTCTTGGGGTTGATCCAAAGGGAGTGAGTTATCCAGACTGTTCACAGTGAGTTACAGATCAAACTTCTTGTTCTACTTTTTCCCTGCTTCTCACTACTGCACTTGACTAGTCTTAAAAAAAGTTTAAAAAAGTCTTGGGGGAGAAAAGGAGGAGGGCAAGGATTGAAAAACTGAGTATTGTGCTTGGTATTTGGGTGACTGAATCAATAGTACCCCAAACCTCAGCATCACACAAAATACCCAGCTAACAAATTTACACACGTACCCCCCGAATCTAAAATAAAAGTTGAAATTATTTTAAAAAAGAGAAAACTCTCCAGGGAAATAGAGAATAATTGAGGTCAATGTATAATAATTTCCAGTTGAAGGTGGTAGATAACGAATATACAGTTGTTCAGAGAAGAGGGAAAACAATCCAAGTACCTTAATAAAATCTTAGCTTTACATCAGTTTACTCTGAGAAAGAAGAAATAAAGTGCAAGTGCAGAAGACATAGCGCTTGCCCAGCCAAAGAGGTGTTCTGGGAATAAGCCAACCCCTTGGAATAAGCGACAGTTGCATAATCATTTCAAATAAACAATTTGGATGTACGTAGGATCTTGTATATATATTTATTTATTGTGTACACTTTTATCTCCCAAATCCAATTATGCTTTTAAGAATAGGCAAAAGCTTGTTGTAAGGTGATGGATTGATGGTGAATAGGAGTGAGAAGTAAAGCAATTTTTGCAAGAAGATCAGTTTTGCAATCTGGGAGGCCCCTTACTTTACACTAAAATATCTATTTGTATAGTTTTGTTCCATTGATGAGAGGAAAATATTTGTGATGACATCCATGTGTCCTAAGTTTCTATAGCACTTACAACTTGAGATATTATATCCTGTTGTAAAAGTAGAGACCATGATGTTTGGTTTAGAAAAGAAAGATTCCCCATATATCTAGATTATCTATCTATCTATCTATCTATCTATCTATCTATCTATCTATCTAT
>NC_045435.1:5770634-5799146 GCF_002776525.5 Piliocolobus tephrosceles | reverse complement strand
TATCTATCTATCTATCTATCTATCTATCTATCTATCTATCTATCTATCTATCATCTATCTATCTACCTATCTATCTTAATGCCACCTAATCAATTATCTTTCAATTCAGAGTATGAATTTGCAATTAAATTCTGGGTAGTTCCTTGAAGTGGATCTGGGAATGTTGAGAACTCCAAACAGAATTGTTACCCTATTATCCAAAGCCTCACTCCAAATTCCTATTTGTTATGTAATTCTTTGTTGGACTGGTGTTTAAACACACATTCCTTTGTATTTATCCTCCATTTCCTGGAGCTTAATTTTCTTCTTAGAGCAAATTGATCTTCAGCTTTGGGAGGATCCAGATCATAAAGGGTCTTGTGTGTCTGGTCAAGATATGCAGATATTGTATGTCATAGATTGGGAAGCCAGTGAGAAGACAGGATTATATTGATTTGTTAGAAAGTTCACCCTGGCAGCATGGTGGAAAAGAGTTTGGAAGTAGATGGGGTGAGGCTGATGGTTTTACTCTCCCCTTCTTCCCTTCATATTCCAACCTCACTGGGGAAAGGAGCTTTATGTTGGATATTATAATCCCATGAAGAAACAGGGAGAAAGGGGTTTGAGAAACAGAAACAATCAATACTGACATACAAACATGTTGCTATGGGGATCTATTGTCAAAACCCTGAGATTTCTTTTGCAATGTTTACCAAGCACTCAGCCCATCACACATTAAACACCTAGGCTCATCACTCCTCTGATTCTGGCAGGCAGGTTTCCTCACTTCCGGTTTATCTTTCCTACAGAGCAACTGGTCAGATGCTGAGTGTTAGGGATTGGGATAGGCAATTTATATTCTAAAATGGAGGCTTTATATTTTTAATTTTCCCTCAAAAAATTTCAAATGTACAGAACAATAGAGATAACAAATTATTAAAATAAAATCAATAATTTTCAATATTTAATTAAATATTTAATTTAATATTAAAATAGTAGAGAAAGGAACTCTGCTATTCCTGTCACCCATGTTCCATAATTAGTGATATTTTGCCATACTTGCTTTATTACTAAATCTACATTTTTGCTGGTCTTTTTTATTCATATTATTTTGATTGATTGACACATCATAATTATAAATATTTATGAGGTACAATGTGGTATTTTCATATATGTATAGAATGTGAAATGATTAAATCAAGTAAATTAACATATCCATCACCTCAATTAAGTATCATTTTTTGTGGTGAGACATTTGAAGTTTATTCTGTTATTTTGAAATATGTAATATATTATTATTGACTATAGTCATCCTGCTCTGTGATAGATGTTAAAACCTATTCCTCCTGTCTGACATTTTATACTCTGATCAACAGCTCCCTATCACCTCTCCCAGCCACTCTCTGGTAACCACCATTCTACTCTCTACTTGTATGAGTTCAATACTTCTTAGATTCCACACATAAATGAGATCAGATAGTATTTGTCTTTCTGTGCCTGGTTTATTTCACTTTTTGCTAAAGTATTTTAAAGCAAATAGTCTCATGACCTCATGTCATTACACCTCTACATGCTTCATTATGCATCTCTTAAAAAGAAACATTTTCTTACATAATCATAATTATCACATCTAACAATATTAACAGTGATTCTTGGGTAACCTCTAGTATATCCAGTCTACATTTAAATGTCCCTGCTTGTCTTAAAAATCTATTTGTGTAGTTGATTTGTTGAGCTAGGATTCAAACAAAATCAAAGATATTTTCTAAACATTTCATTATACTCCAGATATTAGGTTTTTTCTGACAACTTCTTTAACCCCACCTTTTCAGTTTGTATTGGAGTGCTTTTATGTGGTTCATAATTTTGGAAGCCATTTCTATCCATTTCATTAAATCAGTTACCATGTCTAGTAGGCTGAATGATGTCCTTTCCCCTCTGTTCTCCATGATATCTAGGTCCTAATCCCTAGAACCGATGAATGTTAACCCACATGGCAAGAGAGATTTTGTAGATGTGATTAAGTTAAAAATCTTGAGATGGGGAGATTATCCTGGATTATATGGTTGAACATTAAATGCACTTACATATGTCCTTATAACAAGGAAGTGGAGGTTGGGTGTGGTGGCTCACACCTGTAATCCCAGCATTTTGGGAGGTTGAGGTGGACAGATCACCTGAGGTCAGGGATTCAAGACCAGTCTGGCCAACATGGTGAAAACCTGTCTCTACTAAAAATGCACAAATTAGCCTGGTGTGGTGGCGGGTGCCTGTAATCTCAGCTACTTGGGAGGCTGAGGCAGGAGAATTGCTTGAACCTGGGAGGCGGAGGTTGCAATGAGCTGAGATCATGCCACTGTATTCTAGCCTGGGTGAAAGAGCGAGACTCTGTCTCAAAAAAAAAAAATAAATAAATAAATAAATAAATAAAATAAATAAATAAAGAGAAGGAAGTGAAGAGAGATTTAATACAGAAGACAGAAGGCCATGTGACAGAAGCAAAAGGAAACAGAGTCACAGAGAGAACATGCTACACTGCTGGCTTTGAGGATGGAGGAAAGGGCCAGAGCCAAAGAATGCAGGTGGCTACTAGAAACAGGAAAAGGCAGTGCAAGGGATTCTTTCCTCGAGACTTCAGGGAGCCCTACCTACACCTTAATTTCATTCCAGTAAAACTGATTTTAGAGTTCTGGACTTCAGAACTATAAGAAAATAAATTTGTGCTGTTTTAAGCCACCAAGCTGTTAGCCGTTTGTCAGAGCAGCCATAGGAATCTAAGACACCATGGTTCAAAGATATCTATTAAGTAGGAATTCTATTCTCTGTAGAAGATAATTCAGAGGCCAGAGCTACTGGAGAGGCAACATGCAGTTGAGGAAATGGTAATGAGCTTGGAACTGGATTCTAGACTACATTCTGTCAAAGACTTTGAGCCAAGTTGACCTTTCTGATATTCATTTCCCACATATATAAAAATCAGAGGAATGGGCTAGGCACAGTAGCTCACACCTATAAGCCCAGCTGTTTGGGAAATTGAGGCAGGAGGATTGCTTGGGCCTAGGGGTTTGAGGCTGCAGTGAGCCGTGATCATGCCAGTGCACTCCAGCTGGGTGACAGAGTAAGATTCCAACTCAAAAACAGACAAAACCCAAAAGTCAAAGGAATGGGTGGGATAAATTGTCCTTGAGGGTCCTTTAACCTCCCTACTCTGTCCATCAAGTAAGATGGACAAGGCAATAGAACAGTAGAACAATGAGGGCAGAGGAAAGCAACATAGGACACCAAATTCTTATAAAAGACCTCAAAGCTTAAGGAAATGTGTGGAAGGACGTGGGGAAGGTAGGGAGGAGGGTAACATTGCAAAGTAACCAAAACAATCTTATGACTTTATGTTGGTGTTTGTGCTGGTATGGAGTGTGTTTAAGTGCTGTGGACGGAAATGCCTGGGGTCTTACTGAGAAGCATCCCTCCTTCTCTTCCCCGTTTCTTCACTATGTCACAGCATACCCATAGCAGCCTGATCTGCAAATCAGCAATGTAAAGAGCTCAAATCTAGAGGCTGAAGGCTTATTGCATTGACATTCTCATCCTAGAGGTCCCTGAATGCAGAACGTGGGAACTTCTGGGCTTCCTATGCAACAGCTTGCTTAAACCTGGAAGGGATCCCTGGCTGGGAATAGTTACATTTCTCAAATGGCTAATGGATCTTCTACTGGGTTAAAAGCTTTACATTTGAAATCGTCCTATCTTCACAAAAAATCTCTCTGAAGTAGTTATTGGCCCCTCTGTTGTGTTAGTAAGGAAACGAGGTTCAGCAGAAGGTATGATTTTACCCAAGACGACAAGCGGTCAAGTCTGAATCCTTTTCTAATGTTTATTTATGGTCATAAATTTGTCTTTAAGCACACCTTTAATTACACATAATAAATTTAATGTGTCATATTTTCATTAGCATTAGTTCAAAATGTTTTCTAATTTCCATTGTGTTTTTTCATTAGTCTATAGGTTATTTAGAAGTATATTTAAACTTTCCAGGTAGGTGGGATTTTCACTTATCTGTTAGTTATTAATTCTAGCTTACTTGAACTGTGGTTAGAAAACATTTTTATGTATACTGTTAAGCTTAGAAATGTGTAAGACTTGCTTATGGCTTGCAATATTTGTAAGTATCTGTTTATACTTGAAAAGAATGTGTGTTCTGAAGTTCTTAGGTATCTTTGTGTGTCAGTTAAATCAAATTCTTTGCTGTGCTGTTCAGATCTTCAATATCTTTAGTAAGATATTGCTAAGATTCTCCTGAGATGGTGGATTTGTCCATTTTCTCTTTTAGTTCTGTCTTTTATTTTGCCTTATATATTTTGATGCTATGTTACCAAGGGTATATGAATTATATTTGTTATATATGTCTATGGACTGAAACTTTTATCTTTTTAAAGTGTCCCTCTTGCACACTTTTCAATAAATGGTATGGGGAAAAATCTGATTGCCACAGACAGAAGAATGAAACTGGATGCCTGTCTCTCACAATACACAAAAGTGGTTCAAGATTAAAGACTTAACTGTAAGACTTGAAACTATAAAAATACTAGAAGAAAATATAGGGAAAACTCTTCTGGACATTGGCTTAGGCAAAGAATTTCTGACTAAGACTTCAAAAGCACAGTAAACAAAAACAGACAAACAGGACTTAACCTAAAACTCTTCTGCAGAGCAAAGAAAATAAGCAACAGAGTGAACAGACAACCTGCAAAATGGGAGATAGACAATGGAGACTAAGAAGAGTCAAGGAGTGACAGAGAGGTGGAGGATGAGAAATTACTTAATGGGTACAAAGTACGTTATCTGAGCGGTGGATGCTCTAAAAGCTCTGACTTGACCATTATACAATCTCTTCATGCAATGAAATTGTGCTTGCCCTCCGTAAATTTATATAAATTAAAAAGTAAAATATCCCTCTTCACCTCTAGTAATGATTTTCCCCTTAAAACCTATTTTAACTATGTAGCAGACCCTCTTAATATTCTTCTCATATTTCCCTGTCACTTGCCATTGCTGTGCACCCTGATGGTTTTCCTACTGCCATCACCAATACTCCATTTGAGAGCTTTCTCTGGGAAGCTTGGTTCATGTGCAGGGAAGGGAGGCCAAAGGTTCTGGGAAGTTGAAACGCCAGTAGCAGTCCTCATCTAGTGACAGATGGAAACTGGAGGATAAATAACTCAGCTTCATCATCTATTGGGTGGGACCACTCTGAGGGATATTCTTTATTATCTCTCAGAGGTCCTCAGCAGGACTGACTCCCAGGTGTCCTTTGTGGTAACCTGCTCACTAATACCTGGCATTGGCTTGTTTCTCTTCCTTTTATCACCCTTTCCCCTTCCCATTTCTCCCATTAGAGCTTCTTAGGATCACTTTCCAAATGAACTATGTGCTGTGGTTTGAATATTTGTCACCTCCAAAACTCATGCTCAATTTAATCCCCAATGTAGGGATATTGAGTGGTACAGCCTTTAAGATGTGATTGGATCATGAGGACTCTGCCCTGGTGAATGGATTAATTCTTTCATGGATTAATTGATTAATGAATTAGTGAGTTAATGGATTAATGGGTATCATTAGAGGGGAACTTGTGGTTTATAAGAGAGATACCTGAGCTAGCATCTTAGTATGCTCAGCCCCCTGTCTGTGTGATGCTCGGCACTACCTTGGGATCCTCTTTATCCTTTTCTTCCAACTTTAAAAAATATTATTTCGTTTAAATAATAGAGACAGGGTCTCACCATGTTGCCCAGGCTAGTCTCGAACTCCTGGGCTCAAGCAGTCCCCCAACCCTGGCCTTCTAAAGTGCTGGGATTACAGGCATTAGCCACCATGCCTGGTCTCTCCCCAGTTTTATTCCTTATAACCAGGATGCTATTCATCCTGGTATGTCCAGGAACAGTCCCAGTTTATGCCTATTGTCACAGCGTAATTATTGATAATGCCCCCTTCTACTTTCAAATCATTCTGCTTTAATGATGAGTTAAATGATTGCCCTACTTAGAGTGTTTTCATAACACTTAGACCTTCCTCTATCACTACATGATTCACAATGTGCTATGTTGTTATATATATATATTTTTTGAGACAGAGTCTCGCTCTGTCGCCCAGGCTGGAGTGCAGTGGCCGGATCTCAGCTCACTGCAAGCTCCGCCTCCCAGGTTTATGCCATTCTCCTGCCTCAGCCTCATGAGTAGCTGGGACTACAGGCGCCCGCCACCTTGCCCGGCTAGTTTTTTGTATTTTTTTAGTAGAGATGGGGTTTCACTGTGTTAGCCAGGCTGGTCTTGATCTCCTGACCTCGTGATCCGCCCGTCTCAGCCTCCCAAAGTGCTGGGATTACAGGCTTGAGCCACTGCGCCCGGCCTATGTTGTTATATTTTAATTGTTTTTTGGATTTGTCTCCTTCATGGGATTTAGTGTAGTCACTGGGAATTATTTTCTTTACTTCTGCAGACTCCAGCACATATACCTGGCATTGGGAGGAGCTCAGCCATGCTCGTCGGACAGGTGAATGTTTTTGAAACCTTGCTTCTTTCATTTTGTGCACAGTAGGTGCTCAATAAATCATTTTTAATTGAAGTAGATAGCTGTCTGTTATGAAAATGAGAAATGAGTCTGACAAGAACACTGCTGCTTCTCTCTGCCCTCTTTTATTTGTGGTCATTAGCTCAGCGATCTCGTTTTACCTTCAGATTCGTGAGTCATTTCTTCCTCTCGCCTCACCCATAGCTATTTGACTTCTTTGAAAACTGGTGTTAGTTATCCCTCTCAAGCCTCCAGTGAGTGCTGTGCTGACCTGATTTCCAGTTGCTGGGTGCTTGCTTTGGGCAAGTATACCTCCACAGTTGAAACCTTCCCTCCACCCCGAGCTCCTGAGGCTCTCCCCACTCTGTCATCTGTTTCAGAAGCAGTTTTTGTACCATCTTGCTTTTACCTTTGAGGCCACACCCATGTTGGTTACTTCATCCTGTGGCTATGTCTATACAAGTGAAATTAAGTGCATAACGAAGTCAATGGTGGATTTAATTCAGGCCACTTTTGCCTGACACTTCTTCCTGTTGCTGTCAGCTCATTGCCTCAGCGCCCCCACCATCCCGCTTATTGTTTGGAGGCTGGAATCTGCTATGCCACAGGAGTATTTTCTGGGCCTTGTCATTTACTTGAAATGATGGAAGCCATTTTCTTTCTTCAGGAATTATGAGACCTAATCCACCTGGATTGAGGAAATGGGTTGTTCTTCCTGCTGGTTGCTAAAAACCATCACGTATTCAGTTTTCAACAAACAATTGTTGAGAACTTACTAGGTACAAGCAATAATACCAACAAAATTTTGTCTTCAGGGAGTTCTCTAGAGGCTGTGGGCATGCACTGCTCAAATCCACTTGCATGAGAAGCTCCTGAGGAGGGTAGTTAGCTGATATTTCCAGCTGCGGCCCCTCTGGATCTGCCCCTGCATTCATGCTGCCAAGTCACACTCTTCGGATTCTTCTAGCTAGCAACTGAATGTGGTAGTTGTATGGTACCAGGGTCAGGCTATTTCTGGCTGGCATGGGACTCCTCTAATGAGAAGTCTTTGCCTGAGGTCTCCTGGTCGGCCTGGCTGAGACTCAGCGCTGCAATGTCATCTGACTCTTACCACCCAGTCTTCCTCCTTTCCTCCTAGTCTGAAGGCCCTCCCTGCCAATGCTGGCATTGGGAGGAGCTCAGCCCCTTCCCCAAATCCTTCAAGGCATTTCTCCCAAGAAGTCTCGTGCATGACTAATTTTGTCTTGGCATCTTCTTCTTAGAAGAGTTGAGCTGACACAAATTTCCAGTCCAGTATTGTAGATTAAACATGTGCATAAAGAACACAGAATATTCTTCATTATATTCCTCTCCAACATTAAGTAGTGAGATTAAAGTACAACAGGGACAGATAATCTTAGATTGCAAAAAGAGGCATATTTTATATTTACCATGGTTTGTCATTTCTGAGAGGGCAAGGACCATGACCAATATAATTATTTGTTCAGGTGAACACTTCTTTGTTCACTTATCATGGGTGATAAGTAAAAGCACTTAAGAGAAGAAAAATAATAATCGTTTTATAATTGTAATAATCATAATAGTTTATTGAGGGCCTTATCTCTGCCAGGCATTAGATACTTTGTATATCTTTTTTTCCAGTCTTCATAACAATCAAACAAAGAAGGTATTGCCGTCATCTCATTTTGCAGATGAAGAAAGTGAAAAATGAAAGAGGTTAAATAGATTCCTTACTGTCAGCCAGACGCAGTGGCTCACATCTGTAATCCCAGCACTCTGGGAGGCCGAGGTGGGAGGATCACCTGAGGTCAGGAGTTCAAGACCAGCCTGGCCGACATGGTGAAACCCCATCTCTACTGAAAATACAAAAATTAGCCAGGCATGGTGGCACATGCCTGTAATGTCAGCTACTCAAGAGTCTGAGGCAGGAGAATTGCTTGAACCCAGGAGGCGGAGGTTACAGTGAGTTGAGATCGCACCACTGCACTCCAGCCTGTGCAACACTGCACCCAGCCTAATTTTGTATTTTCAGTAGAGATGGGGTTTTGCCATGTTGGCCAGGCTGGTCTCACACTTCTGACCTCAGGTGATCCACCTACCTCTGCCTCAGATGATTTTTTTTTCTGTCTTAAAAAAAAAAAAAATATTGTTCAAGGTCACCTTGGGGCTAGTGAGTGGCTGTGTCAGGGTTTGGGTTTGTGAGGCTCTGATGCTCTTGAATTTCCATGACACCATGCTCTGTCTTAAGGGTGATCTTTAGACTTAGGCCAGGTGGTAATCAGTCAGGGGAATTTGAGGACTATCTCTCCCAATAGGCTGGGGAGTCTATAGTCTAGACCAGATCTTAGTCCATGAGTTCTACATTCTTAGTATTTCATACTGTATTTTTAGGAACTTCTGAAAAAGAAAGATGATGTCTTCAAGATGGGCTTCTCCTTTTTTATTAGATCCTGTTGTCCAGAGTTGTAGAGCAAGAATGTACCCTAGAAAAAAGCCAGACACAAAAAGCCAATATGGTATGATTCCATTTATATGAAATTTCCAGAATAGGGAAGTGACTTAATGACGGTGGGGTTTCTTTTTCGGGTAATGAAAATGTTCTGAAATTAGATAGTAGTAATGGTTGCACAGCTCTTTGAATATACTAAAAACCACTAAGTATACTTTAAAAGAGCAAATATAATAAATATATATACAGTGTATTTGGCTTCCAGGCTCTGTTTAAGAACTCAAAAGCTTCTTACATTACAAATGTGAGAAGTTAGATAAAACTTGTTACATTACAAATGTTTAATGCTGAACTAAATTATGATTCATCTCTAGGTTTTTACCTTACTTTTAGAGGTCAAATGGCTTTCTTACTCTAAAATGGGTGCATACAGCTCACACTTTCAGATTATTTCTTTTTTATGTTTTGGAGATGGAGTCTTGCTCTGTTGCTCAGGCTGGAGTGCAGTGGTGTGATCTTGGCTTACTGCAACCTCAGCCTCCAAGGTTCAAGTGATTCTCCTGCCTTAGCCTCCCGGGTAGCTGGGATTACAGACATGTGCCACCATGCCTGAGTAATTTATTTTTATTTTTATTTTTTATTATAATTTAAGTTCCAGGGTACATGTGCACAATGAGCAGGTTTGTTACATAGGTATACATGTGCCATGTTGGTTTGCTGCACCCATCAACTCGTCATTTACATTAGGTATTTCTCCTAATGCTATCCCTCCCCCAGCCCCCCACACCCCAACAGGCCCTGGTGTGTGATGTTCCCTGCCCTGTGTCCATGTGTTCTCATTGTTCAACTCCCACTTATGAGTGAAAACATGTGGTATTTGGTTTTCTGTCCTTATGATATTTTGCTGAGAATGATGGTTTCCAGCTTCATCCATCTCTCTGCAAAGGACATGAACTCATCCTTTTTTATGGCTGCATAGTATTCCATGGTGCATATGTGCCACATATTCTTTATCCAGTCTATCATTGATGAGTACTTGGGTTGGTTCCAAGTCTTTGCTATTGTGAATAGTGCTGCAATAAACACACATGGGCATGTCTTTATAGTAGAATGATTTATAATCCTTTGGGCATATTCCCAGAAATGAGATTGCTGGGTCAAATGGTATTTCTAGTTCTAGATCCTTGACGAATCGCCACACTGTCTTTCACAATAGTTGAACTAATTTACACTCCCACCAACAGCATAAAAGTGTTCCTATTTCTCCACATCCTCTCCAGCATCTGTTGTTTCCTGACTTTTAATTTTCATTATTATTGTTTATTTATTTAATTATACTTTAAGTTCTAGGTTACATGTGCACAACGTGCAGATTTGATACATAGGTATACATGTGCCATGTTGGTTTGCTGTACCCATCAGCTCATCGTTTACATTAGGTATTTCTCCTAATGCTATCTGTCCCCCAGTCCCCTACCCTCTCACAGGCCCCGGTGTGTGATGTTCCCAGCCCTGTATCCAAGTGATCTCATAGTTCAATTCCCACTGATGAGTGAGAACATGTGCTGTTTGGTTTTCTGTCCTTGTGATAGTTTGCTGAGAATGATGGTTTCCAGCTTCATCCATGTCCCTGCAAAGAACATGAACTCATTCTTTTTTAAGGCTGCATAGTATTCCATGGTGTATATGTGCCACATTTTCTTAATCCAGTCTATCATTGATGGACATTTGGGTTCATTCCAAGTCTTTGCTATTGTGAATAGCAACGTAATAAACATGTAGCATGATTTATAATCCTTTGGGTATATACCCAGTAATGGGATTGTTGGATCAAATGGTATTTCTAGTTCTAGATCCTTGAGGAATCACCACATTGTCTTCCACAATGTTTGAACTAGTTTACACTCCCACTGACAGTGTAAAAGCATTCCCATTTCTCCACATCCTCTCCAACATCTGTTGTTTCCTGACTTTTTAATGATTGCCATTCTAACTGGCGTGAGATGGTATCTCATTGTGGTTTTGATTTGCATTTCTCTGATGACCAGTGATGATGAGCATTTTTTCATATGTCTGTTGGCTGCATAAATGTCTTCTTTTGAAAAGTGTATGTTCATATCCTTTGCCCACTTTTTGATGGGGTTGTTGTTTTCTTGTAAATTTGTTTAAGTTCTTTGTAATTCTGGATATTAGCCCTTTGTCAGATGGATAGATTTTCTCCCATTCTGTGGGTTGCCTGTACACTCTGACGATAGTTTCTTTTGCTGTGCAGAAGCTCTTTAGTTTAGTTAGATCCCATTTGTCAATTTCGGCTTCTGTTGCCATTGATTTTGGTGTTCTAGTCATGAAGACTTTGCCCATGCCTATGTCCTGAATGGTATTGCCTAGATTTTCTTCTATTGCGTTTATGGTTTTAGGTCTTATATTTAAGTCTTTATTCCGTCTTGAGTTAATTTTGTATAAGGTGTAAGAAAGGGATCCAGTTTCAGCTTTCTACATATGGCTAGCCAGTTTTCCCAGCACCATTTATTAAATAGGGAATCCTTTCCACATTGCTTGTTGTTGTCAGGTTTGTAAAGATCAGATGGCTATAGATGTGTGGTGTTATTTCTGAGGCTTCTGTTCTGTTCCATTGGTCTATATCTCTGTTTTGGTACCAATACCATGCTGTTTTGGTTACTGTAGCCTTGTAGTATAGTTTGAAGTCAGATAGTGTGATTCCTCCTGCTTTGTTCATTCATTTTGCTTAGGATTGTCTTGGCTATGTAGGCTCTTTTTTGGTTTCATATGAAATTTAAAGTAGTTTTCTGCAATTCTGTGAAGAAAGTCAGTGGTAACTTGATGGGGATAGCATTGAATCTATAATTAGTTTGGGCAGTGTGGCCATTTTCATGATATTGATTCTTCCTATCCATGAGCATGGAATGTTCTTCCATTTGTTTGTGTCCTCTTTTATTTCATCGAGCAGTGGTTTGTAGTTCTCCTTGAAGAGGTCCTTCACATCCCTCGTAAATTGTATTCCTAGGTATTTAATTCTCTTTGTAGTAATTGTGAATGGGAGTTCACTCATGATTTGGCTTTCTGTCTGTTCTTGATGTATAGGAATGCTTGTGATTTTTGTACATTGATTTTGTATCCTGAGATTTTGCTGAATTTGCTTATCAGCTTAAAGAGATTTTGGGCTGAGACTACGGGGTTTTCTAAATATACAATCACGTCATCTGCAAACAGAGACAATTTGACTTCCTCTTTTCCTATTTGAATACCCTTTATTTTTTTCTCTTGTTTGATTGCCTTGGTTAGAACTTCCAATACTATGTTGAATAGGAGTGATGAGAGAGGGCATCCTTGCCTTGTGCCGGTTTTCAAAGGGAATGCTTCCAGTTTTTGCCCATTCAGTATGATATTGGCTGTGGGTTTGTCATAAATAGCTCTTATTATTTTGAGATACGTTCCATGAATACCTAGTTTATTGAGAGTTTTTAGCATGAAAGGCTGTTAAATTTTGTTGAACGCCTTTTCTGCATCTATTGAGATAACATGTGGTTTTTGTCTTTGGTTCTGTTTATGTGATAGATTACATTTATTGATTTGCATATGTTGATCCAGCCTTGCATCCCAGGGATGAAGCTGAGTTGATTGTGGTGGAGAAGCTTTTAGATATGCTGCTGGATTTGGTTTGCCTGTATTTTTTTGGGGATTTTCACATCAATGTTCATCAGGGATATTGGCCTAAAATTCTCTCTCCCTTTTTTCTGTTGTGTCTTGCTAGGCTTTGGTATCAGGATGATGGTGGCTTCATAAAATGAGTTAGGGAGGATTCCCTCTTTTTCTATTGATTGGAATAGTTTCAGAAGGAATGGTAGCAGCTCCTTTTTGTACCGTTGGTAGAATTCGGCTGTGAATCTGTCTGGTCCTGGAGGTTATTCATTGGTAGGCTATTTTTTATTTTTATTTTTTATTATACTTTAAGTTCTAGGGTACATGTGCACAACGTGCAGGTTTGTTACATATGTATACATACGCAATGTTGGTGTGCTGCACCTATTAACTCGTCATTTACATTAGGTATATCTCCTAATGCTATCCCTCGCCCCACCCCCTCCCCACAATAGGCCTCAGTGTGTGATGTTCCCCTTCCTGTGTCCAAGTGATCTCATTGTTCAATTCCCACCTATGAGTGAGAACATGCAGTGTTTGGTTTTCTGTTCTTGCGATATTTTGCTGAGAATGATGGTTTCCAGCTGCATCCATGTCCCTACAAAGGACACGAACTCATCCTTTTTTATGGCTGCATAGTATTCCGTGGTGTATATGTGCCACATTTTCTTAATCCAGTCTGTCACTGATGGACATTTGGGTTGATTCCAAGTCATTGCTATTGTGAACAGTGCCGCAATAAACATACGTGTGCATGTGTCTTTATAGCAGCATGATTTATAATCCTTTGGGTATATACCCAGTAATGGGATGGCTGGGTCAAATGGTATTTCTAGTTCTAGATCCCTGAGGAATTGCCACACTGTCTTCTACAATGGTTGAACTAGTTTACAATCCCACCAACAGTGTAAAAGTGTTCCTATTTCTCTACATCCTCTCCAGCACCTGTTGTTTCCTGACTTTTGAAGGATTGCCATTCTAACTGGTGTGAGATGGTATCTCATTGTGGTTTTGATTTGCATTTCTCTGATGGCAAGTGATGATGAGCATTTTTTCACGTGTTTGTTGGCTGTATGGATGTCTTCTTTTGAGGAGTGTCTGTTCATATCCTGAGCCCACTTTTTGATGGGATTGTTTGTTTTTTTCTTGTAAATTTGTTTGAGTTCTTTGTAGGTTCTGGATATTAGCCCTTTGTCAGATGAGTAGATTGCAAAAATTTTCTCCCATTCTGTAGGCTGCCTGTTCACTCTGATGGTAGTTTCTTTTGCTGTGCAGAAGTTCTTTGGTTTAATTAGATCCCATTTGGCAATTTTGGATTTTGTTGCCATTGCTTTTGGTGTTTTAGACAAGAAGTCCTTGCCCATGCCTGTGTCCTGAATGGTATTACCTAGGTTTTCTTCTAGGGTTTTTATGGTTTTAGGTCTAACATTTAAGTCTCCAATCCACCTTGAATTAATTTTTGTATAAGGAGTAAGGAAAAGATCCAGTTTCAGCTTTCTACTTATGGCTAGCGAATTTCCCCAGCACCATTTATTGAATAGGGAATCCTTTCCCCATTTCTTGTTTTTGTCAAGTTTGTCAAAGATCAGATGGCTGTAGATGTGTGGTATTATTTCTGAGGACTCTGTTCTGTTCCATTGGTCTATATCTCTGTTTTGGTACCAATACCATGCTGTTTTGGTTACTGTAGCCTTGTAATATAGTTTGAAGTCAGGTAGCATGATGCCTCCAGCTTTGTTCTTTTGGCTTTGGAATGTCTTGCAATGCAGGGTCTTTTTTGATTCCATATAAACTTTGGAGCAGTTTTTTCCAATTCTGTGAAGAAAGTCATTGGTAGCTTAATGGGGATGGCATTGAATCTATAAATTACCTTGGGTAGTATGGCCATTTTCACAATATTGATTCTTCCTATCCGTGAGCATGGTATGTTCTTCCATTTGCTTGTGTCCTCTTTTATTTCACTGAGGAGTGGTTTGTAGTTCTCCTTGAAGAGGTCCTTTACATCCCTTGTAAGTTGGATTCCTAGGTATTTTATTCTCTTTGAAGCAGTTGTGAATGGGAGTTCATTCATGATTTGGCTCTCTGTTTGTCTGTTACTGGTGTATAAGAATGTCTGGGATTTTTGCACATTGATTTTGTTTCCTGAGACTTTGCTGAAGTTGCTTGTCAGTTTAAGGAAATTTTGGGCTGAGATGATGGGGTTTTCTAAATGTACAATCATGTCATCTGCAAACAGGGACAATTTGACTTCTTCTTTTCCTAACTAAATACCCTTTATTTCTTTCTCTTGCCTGATTGCCCTAGCCAGAACTTCCGACAGTATGTTGAACAGGAGTGGTGAGAGAGGGCATCCCCGTTTTGTGCCAGTTTTCAGAGGGAATGCTTCCAGTTTTTGCCCATTCAGTATGATATTGGCTGTGAGTTTGTCATAAATAGCTCTTATTATTTTGAGATACATTCAATCAATACCGAATTTATTGAGAGTTTTTAGCAGGAAGGGCTGTTGAATTTTGTCAAAAGTTTTTTCAGCATCTATTGTGATAATCATGTGGTTTTTGTCTTTGGTTCTGTTTATATGCTAGATTATGTTTATTGATTTGCATATGTTGAATCAGCCTTGCAATCCAGGGATAAAGCCTACTTGATCATGGTGGATAAGCTTTTTGATGTGCTGCTGGATTCGGTTTTCTAGTATTTTATTGAGGATTTTTGCATCAATGTTCATCAGGGATATTGGTCTAAAGTTCTCTTTTTTTGTTGTGTCTCTGCCAGGCTTTGATATCAGGATGATGTTGGCCTCATAAAATGAGTTAGGGAGGATTCCCTCTTTTTCTGTTGATTGGAACAGTTTCAGAAGGAATGGTACCAGTTCCTCCTTGTGCCTCTAGTAGAATTTGGGTGTGAATCCGTCTGGTCCTGGACTTTTTTTTGGTTGGTAGGCTATTAATTATTGCCTCAATTTCAGAGCCTGCTATTGGTCTATTCAGAGATTCAATATCTTCCTGGTTTAGTCTTGGGAGATTGTAAGTGTCCAGGAAATTATCCATTTCTTCTAGGTTTTCTAATTTATTTGTGTAGAGGTGTTAATAGTATTCTCTGATGGTAGTTTGTATTTCTGTGGGGTCGGTGGTGATATCCCCTTTATCATTTCTTATTGTATCTGTTTGATTCTTCTCTCTTTTCTTCTTTATTATTCTTGCTAGTGGTCTATGAATTTTGTTGATCTTTTCAAAAAACCAGCTCCTGGATTCATTGCTTTTTTGGAGGGATTTTTGTGTCTCTATCTCCTTCAGTTCTGCTCTGATTTTAATTATTTCTTGCCTTCTGCTAGCTTTTGAATGTGTTTGCTCTTGCTTCTCTAGTTCTTTTAATTGTGATGTTAGGGTATCAATTTTAGATCTTTCCTGCTTTCTCTTGTGGGCATTTAGTGCTATACATTTCCCTCTACACACTGCTTTAAATGTGTCCCAGAGATTCTGGTATGTTGTATCTTTGTTCTCATTGGTTTCAAAGAACATCTTTATTTCTGCCTTCATTTCGTTATGTACCTAGTAGTCATTCAGGAGCAGGTTGCTCAATTTCCATGTAGTTGAGCGGTTTTGATTGAGTTTCTTAGTCCTGAGTTCTAGTTTGCTTGCACTGTGGTCTGAGAGACAGTTTGTTATAATTTCTGTTCTTGTATATTTGCTGAGGAGTGCTTTACTTCCAACTATGTGATCAATTTTGGAATAAGGGCGATGTGGTGCTGAGAAGAATGTATATTTTGTTGATTTGGGGTGGAGAGTTCTGTAGATGTCTATTAGGTCCACTTGGTGCAGAGGTGAGTTCAATTCCTGGATGTCCTTGTTAACTTTCTGTCTCATTGATCTGTCTAATGTTGACAGTGGGGTGTTAAAGTCTCCCATTATTATTGTGTGGGAGTCTAAGTCTCTTTGTAAGTCTCTAAGAACTTGCTTTATGAATCTGGGTGCTCCTGTTCTGGGTGCATATATATTTAGGATAGTTAGCTCGTCTTGTTGAATTGATCCCTTTTCCATTATGTAATGGTCTTCTTTGTCTCTTTGTTCTTTGTTGGTTTAAAATCTGTTTTATCAGAGACTAGGATTGCAATCCCTGCGCTTCTTTGTTTTCCATTTGCTTGGTAGATCTTCCTCCATCCCTTTATTTTGAGCCTATGTGTGTCTCTGCACATGAGATGGGTCTCCTGAATACAGCAAACTGACAGGTCTTGACTCTTTATCCAATTTTCCAACCTGTGTCTTTTAATTGGACCATTTAGTCCATTTACATTTAAGGTTAATATTGTTATGTGTGAACTTGATCCTGTCATTATGACGTTAGCTGGTTATTTTGCTTGTTAGTTGATGCAGTTTCTTCCTAGCATCGATGGTCTTTACATTTTGGCATGCTTTTGCAGTGGCTGGTACTGGTTGTTCCTTTCCATGTTTAGTGCTTCCTTCAGGATCTCTTGTAGGGTAGACCTGGTGGTGACAAAATCTCTCAGCATTTGCTTGTCTGTAAAGGATTTTATTTCTCCTTCACTTATGAAACTTAGTTTGGCTGGATATGAAATTCTGGGTTGAAAATTCTTTTCTGTAAGAATGTTGAATATTGGCCCCCACTCTCTTCTGGCTTGTAGGGTTTCTGCCGAGAGATCTGCTGTTAGTCTGATGGGCTTCCCTTTGTGGGTAACCCGACCTTTCTCTCTGGCTGCCCTTAAGATTTTTTCCTTCATTTCAACTTTGGTGAATCTGACAATTATGTGTCTTTTAGTTGCTCTTCTCAAGGAGTATCTTTGTGTTTGTATTTCCTGTATTTCCTGAATTTGAATGTTGGCCTGCCCTACTAGGTTGGGGGAGTTCTCCTGGATTATATCCTGCAGAGTGTTTTCCAACTTGGTTCCATTTTCCCCACTTTCAGGCACACCAATCAGATGTAGTTTTGGTCTTTTCACATAATCCCATATTTCTTGGTGGCTTTGTTCATTTCTTTTTACTCTTTTTTCTCTACACTTCTCTTCTGGCTTCATTTCATTCATTTGATCTTCAATCACTGATAGTCTTTCTTCCAGTTGATTTAGTTGGTTACTGTAAATTGTTCATTTGTCACATAGTTCTCGTGTCATGGTTTTCATCTCTATCAGTTCGTTTATGGTCTTCTTTGCATTGATTATTCTAGTTATCCATTCTTCCATTCTTTTTTCAAGGTTTTTAGTTTCTACGCACTGGGTACGTAGTTCCTCCTTTAGCTCTGAGAAGTTTGATCAACTGAAGCCTTCTTCTCTCAACTCGTCAAAGTCATTCTCCGTCCAGCTTTGTTCTGTTGCTGGTGATAAGTTGCATTCCTTTGGAGGGGGAGATACACTCTGATTTTTTGAATTTCCAGTTTTTCTGCCCTGCTTTTTTCCATCTTTGTGGTTTTTCTGCCTTTGGTCTTTGAAGATGGTGATGTACTGATGGGGTTTTGGTATGGGTGTCCTTTCTGTTTGTTAGTTTTCCTTCTAACAGTCAGAACCCTCAGCTGCAGGTCTGTTGGAGTTTTCTTGAGTTCCACTCCAGACCCTGTTTGCCTGGGTATCAGCAGTGGAGGCTGCAGAAGATAGAATATTGCTGAATAGCAAGTGTTCCTGTCTGATTCTTTCTCTGGAAGCTTTGTACCCAGCCGTGTGAGGTGTGAGGTGTCGTTCTGCACCTAGTGGGGGATGTCTCCCAGTTAGGCTACTCAGGGGTCAGGGACGCACTTGAGCAGGCAGTCTGTCCTTTCTCAGATCTCAACCTCTGTGCTGGGAGAACCACTGCTCTCTTCAAAGCTGTCAGACAGGGACATTTACATCTGCAGAGGTTTCTGCTGCTTTTTGTTTAACTATGCCCTGTCCCCAGAGATGGAGTCTACAGAGGCAGGCAGGCCTCCTTGAGCTGCAGTGGGCTCCACCCAATTTGAGCTTCCTGGTCGCTTTGTTTACCTACTTAAGCCTCAGCAATGGTGGGCGCCCCTCCCCCAGGCTTGCTGCCTCCTTGCAGTTAGATCTCAAATTGCTGTGCTAGCAATGAGGGAGGCTCCGTGGGTGTGGGACCCTCCCAGCCAGGTGTGGGATATAACCTCCTGGTGTGCCATTTGCTAAGACCCTTGGTAAAGTGCAGTATTAGGGTGGGAGTTACCCAATTTTCCAGGTGGTGTGTGTCTCAGTTTCCCTTGGCTAGGAAAAGGAATTCCCTTCCCCCTTGTGCTTCCCAGGTGAGGCGATGCCTCGCCCTGCTTCAGCTCTTGCTGGTTGGGCTGCACCCGCTGACCAGCACAGACTGTCTGACACACCCCACTGAGATGAACCCAGTACCTCAGTTGAAAATGCAGAAATAACCTATCTTCTGTGTTGCTCATGCTGGGAGCTGGAGGCTGGAACTGTTCCTATTCAGCCATCTTCGGTTTTTAGGCTTTTAATTACTGACTCAATTTCAGAACCTGTTATTGGTCGATTCAGAGATTCAGCTTCTTCCTGGTTTAGTCATGGGAGGTTGTATGTGTCCAGGAATTTATCCACTTCTTCTAGATTTTCTAGTTTATTTGCATAGAGGTGTTTATAATATTCTCTGATGGTAGTTTGTATTTCTGTGGGATTGGTGGTGACATCCCCTCATCATTTTGTATTGCGTCATTTGATTCTTCTCTCTTTTCTTTTTTATTATTCTTGCTAGCACTCTATTTTGTTGATCTTTTAAAAAACCAGCTCCTGGATTCATTGATTTTTTGAAGGGTTTTTTTGTGTCTCTATATCCTTCAGTTCTGCTCTGATCTTAGTTATTTCTTGTCTTCTGCTAGCTTTCAAATTTGTTTGCTCTTGCTTCTCGAGTTCTTTTAATTGTGATATTGGGGTGTCGATATTCGATCTTTCCTGCTTTCTCTTGTGGACATTTAGTGCTATAAATTTCCCTCTACGCATGGCTTTTAATGTGTCCCCGAGATTCTGGTATGTTGTGTCTTTGTTCTCATTGGTTTCAAAGAACATCCTTATTTCTGCCTTCATTTTGTTATGTGCCCAGTAGTCATTCAGGAGCAGGTTGGTCCATGTCCATGTAGTTGTGTTGTTTTGAGTGAGTTTCTTAATCCTAGTTCTAATTTGATCGCACTGTGGTCTGAGACACTCTTTGTTATAATTTCTGTTTCTCAGCATTTGCTGAGGAGTGTTTTACTTCCAATTATTTGGTCCATGTTAGAATAAGTGTGTTGTGGTGCTGAAAAGAATGTATTTTCTGTTGATTTGGGGTGGAGTGTTCTGTTGATGTCTATTAGTTCCGCTTAGTCCAGAGCTGAGTTCAAGTCCTGGATATCCTTGTTAATTGTTTGTCTCATCAATCTGTCTATATTGATGGTGGGGTGTTAAAGTCTTCTGTTATTATTGTGTGGGAGTCTATGTCTCTTTGCAGGTCTCTAAGAACTTGCTTTATGAATCTGGGTGCTCCAGTATTGGGTGCATATATATTTAGGATAGTTAGCTCTTGTTGTTGAATTGATCCCTTTACCATTATGTAATGGCCTTCTTTGTCTCTTTTGATCTTTGTTGGTTTAAAGTCTGTTTTATCAGAGACCAGGATTGCAACCCCTTCTTTTGTTTTTGCTTTCCATTTGCTTGGTAGATCTTCCTCTATCCCTTTATTTTGAGCCTATGTATGTCTTTGCACATGAGATGGGTCTCCTGAATAAACACACTGACGGGTCTTGACTCTTTATCCAATTTGCCAGTCTGTGTCTTTTAATTGGGGCATTTAGCCCATTTACATTTAAGGTTACTATTGTTATGTTTGAATTTGATGCTGTCATTATGATGCTAGCTGGTTATTTCACCTGTTACTTGATGATGGTCATCATGTAAAGCATTGATGGTCTTTACAATTTGGCATATGTTTTCAGTGACTGGTACTGGTTGTCCTTTCATGTTTAGTACTTCCTTCAGGAGCTCTTGTAAGGCAGGTCTGGCAGTGACAACATCTCTCAGCATTTGCTTCTCTGTAAAGGATTTTATTTCTCCTTCATTTATGAAACTTAGTTTGGATGGATATGAAATTCTGGGTTGAAAATTCTTTCTTTAGAAATGTTAGATATTGGCTCACACTCTCTTCTGGCTTGTAGGGTTTCTTCTGAGACATCTGCTGTTAGTCTGATGGGCTTCCTTTTGTGGGTAATCTGCCTTTTCTCTCTGGTTGTCCTTAACATTTTTTCCTTCATTTCAATCTTGGTGAATCTGACAGTTATGTGTCTTGGGGTTGCTCTTCTCGAGGGGTATCTTTGTGGTGTTCTCTGTATTTCCTGAATTTGAATGTTGGCCTGCCTTGCTAGGTTGGGGAAGTTCTCCTGGGTAATATTCTGAAGAGTGTTTTCTAACTAGGTTACATTCTTCCCATCACTTTTAGGTACACTAATCAAACATAGATTTGGTCTTTTCAAATAGTCCCATATTTCTTAGAGGCTTTGTTCATTTCTTTTCACTCTTTTTTCTCTAATCTTGTCTTCTCTCTTTATTTCAGTAACTTGATCTTCAACCACTGATATCCTTTCTTCCACTTGTTGGAATTGGCTGTTGAAGCTTGTGTGTGCTTGAAGAAGTTCTTGTACTATTGTTTTCGGCTCTGTCTCTACGTTGGTTATTCTAGTTAGCCATTTGTCTAACCATTTTTCAAGGTTTTTAGCTTCCTTGTGATGGGTTAGGACATGCCTCTTTAGCTTAAAGAAGTTTGTTATTACTAACATTTTGAAGCCTACTTCTGTCAGCTCGTCAAACTCATTCTCAGTCCAGTTTTGTTCTCTTGCTGGCAAGGAATTGTGTTCCTTTGGAGGAGAAGAGGCGTTCTGGTTTTTGGAATTTTCAGCCTTTCTGCTCTGGTTTCTCTCCATCTTTGTGGTTTTATCTACCTTTGGTCTTTGATGTTGGTGACCTATGGATGGGGTTTTGATGTGGATGTCCTTTTTGTTGATGTTGATGCTATTCCTTTCTGTTTGTTAGTTTTCCTTCTAACAGGCAGGCCCCTCAGCTGCAGGTCTGTTGGAGTTTGCTGGAGGTCTACTCCAGATCCTGTTTGCCTGTGTATCACCAGCGGAGGCTGTAGAAGAGCAAATATTGCTGCCCGATCCTTCCTCTGGAAGCTTCATCCCAGAGGGGCACTCACCTGTATGAGGTGTCTATCAGCTCCTACTGGGAGGTGTCTCCCAGTCAGGCCACACGGGGATCAGCGACCCACTTGAGGAGGCAGTCTGTCTGTTATTGGAGCTCAAATGCCATGCTGGGAGAACCACTTCTCTCTTCAGAGCTGTCAGGCAGGGACATTTAAGTCTGTAGAAGCTGTGCTGCCTTTTGTTCAGATATGCCCTGCCCCCAGAGACAGAATCTAGAGAGTCAGGAGGCTTTGCTGAGCTGTGGTGGGCTCTGCCCAGTTCAAGTTTCTCTGCTGCTTTGTGTACGCTGTAAGCATAGAACTGCCTACTCAAGCCTCAGCAATGGTGGATGCCTCTCCCCCCACCAAGCTCCAATGTCCCAGGTCAATTTTAGACTGCTGCACTAGCAGCGAGCGAGACTCCTTGGCCGTGGGACCCACCGAGCCAGGCACGGGAGGGAATCTCCTGGTCCTCCAGTTGTGAAGACCATGACAAAAGTGCAGTATTTGGGCAGGAGTGTATCATTCCTCCAGGTACAGTCACTCACAGCTTCCCTTGGTTAGGAAAGGGAAATCCCCCGACCCCTTGTGCCTCCCGGGTGAGGCAACTCCCCGCCCTGCTTCAGCTTGCCCTCTGTGAGCTACACCCACTGTCCAACCAGTCCCAGTGAGATGAACCAGGTACCTCAGTTGGAAATGCAGAAGTCACCAGTCTTCTGCATCAGTCTTGCTGGGAGCTGTAGACCAGAGGTGTTCCTATTTGGCTATTTTGCTTTATTTATTTATTTATTTATTTAAGACAGAGTCTTGCTCTGTTGTCAAGCTGGAGTGCAGTGGTGCAATCTCAGCTCACTGCAACCTCTGTCCCAGTTCAAGCAATTCTCCTGCCTCAGCCTCCTGAGTAGCTGGTATTACAGGTGTGTGCCACCACACCCAGCTAATTTTTGTATTTTTAGTGGAGATGGGGTTTCACCATGTTGGCCAGGCTGGTCTTGAACTCTTGACCTTGTGATCTGCCTACCTTGGCCTCCTGAAGTGCTGGGATTACAGGCTTGAGCCACCATGCCTGGCCTAATTTTTGTATTTTTAGTAGAGATGGAGTTTTGCCATGTTGGCCAGGCTGGTCTCACACTCCCGACCTCAGGTGATCCACCCGTCTCTGCCTCAAATTATTCTTTTTCAAGGTTTTCAAGTATTCTGTTTGAATGGGGTGTTTAAGTCAAGTGGCTAATCAGGTTCTCAACTTGGGACTTGGTCCTGGATCTAGTTGTCAGACTCCAGTGAAGCTCCAGTGACTGGAGCAAATAGGAAGACCTAGACAAGACTCCTGTTTTTATAGGTGGAGCTTGAGCAATTTCTGCCAATTGCTTAACATTGATTAAGACATCCCTGCATGGGGACATTAATTAAGACATTCTTGCATGTCTACCAGGAATCCCGGAGCTGTGATTGTACTGAAAGCTGATACAATGCAATTAGTTGGCTACCGCAGATGTGGGAACTTCCTGTTCTTGGCAGAGGACAGAGATGCTTTGCTTTTCGCTAAAACTCCCTCGTGCCACCAGGTGTAGGGTGACTCTGCAGGGCTGGGCTCCAGACAGGGAGTCTTTCCATCCATCTTCAGTCACTAACAATGGGTGCCAGTTGCTGTAAAATTCTTGGATGAGTTGGTTGTGGTATTTGTGTCTCAATTGTCCTAGCTGTGGAATGAGGCTAATGGCAATGGATCCAGATGTTGTGCTTGTGTGAGGAGAAGTTTGAAGAGATCTTAGGAATCATTATGTCTGACACAGACTTAGAGACAGGAAGTGACACAGGCAGTTGATAGCAGAGCGGGGACTAAACCCAGGTCTCTAAATTCATAGTCTAAGGTCCTTTCCACTTTGACTTATTCACAAGCAGACATGTGATCACAGGAGAGGAAACCCAAATAGAGCAGGGATTGATTTATAAACCCAGAATGTTCTACTTGCCATATTATATCTACAGCGATCCCCCAATCTTGCTTCTGTACTTTTCTTCCTCTGGCTTTCTCTGTAGGCTGTTTTCTAGCCATTTTGCGGATCATTTTTCCAGATGTTTCTCATGTGGAACCTCAAAATTCAATTTATTTCTAATCTATTCTACAAATACTTTTAAAAGTGTGTTCTAGGCATTGTGGTAGTAGGGAATGAAAGATGAATCAGACCTAGAGCCTGCCCCGCGGCATGTACAATCTAGAAGAGGAAACAGGCATCAATATTTGGCAACACAGAATCCTACTTACTACAATGAAAACATGCCAAAGGTACAGAGAAGAGAAAATGAGTGAGTAACTTCAGGGTATGGGGCATGAAAGGCAGGGAGATGGAAGTAGGATTCACAGAAGAGAGTGACATCTAAGTTGGGATTGAAAGAAAAACAGCAATTAGAATAAATAATTTGCTGATATGCTTTTACTTCTTATGCTTCTATTCAGGCACTATTTACTACATTTGCAGTAGTAAATAGTGTGACTATTGTATGACGAATAAAATTGTATGTATGTAATAAAAATTATATGACGAATGCTTCTAGAAGATGACACACAGATAGGTACAAGTTGGAACTCAGGTTTCATACTGAAAAGGTCACCAAAGAAAGTTTAGAACTTAACACAGATGCTGTTTCCATAACACACCATTGCCAAGGGGGCTAAATGCAAGCAGTGCTTTGCCTATAGCCAGAGAAAATATGGATATGATCATTAAGGTTATTTCAAGGGCAGCAACAATATCGGAAATTAAACTTTTTCAAGCATGTACTTTTTTTTTTTTTTTGGATACAGAGTCTCGCTTTGTCGCCCAGATTGAAATGTGGTGGGCGATCTTGGCTCACTGCAACCTCTGCCTCCTGGGTTCAAGTGATTATCCTGCCTCAGCCTCTTGAGTAGCTGGGATTACAGTGTGTGCCACCATACCTGGCTAATTTTTGTATTTTTAGGAGAGGTGTGGTTTCACCATGTTGGCCAGGCTGGTTTTGAACTCCTGACCTCAAGTGATCCACCCACCTCGGCCTTCCAAAGTGCTGGGATTACAGGCATGAGCCATCAGCCCCGGCCCATGTGCTGTTGTATATGTTACAAACATCGTGTTATTTAATTCTCATAATAACCATATACAAAGTAGGTGCCAGTATTACTGGTGGCTCAGAAAGGGAAAGTAATAACTTGTCTGAGGTCAGAGAACTAAAAAATGCCAAGCCAGAATTTGAACCCAGGGGTTTCTAACTCTAGGGACTGAATTTTAACTCCTATCCTGACCCATGGTAGGAACAGAGTTGGAATGTAACCCAGAATTCATCAGGATCAGTTAAATCTCTGCATAGAAGTCCTAGCCATGAGAACATGCTGGGTCCATGGGGTTAGACTCATGAGTGAATACTTGCTGAGTCCCTGCTTAACACTGTGTGCCCTGTAAGGAGTGCAGAGAAATGTGAGCTGACATCCTGGAGGATGAAACAAAACAAAGCTGTGGCCCTAAGAGAATAAGTGCCTGGCCCAAAGTCACACGGCTAGTGAATGAGACCCATAACTTGAATGAAGGACTTTTAACATTGAAACTAGTGCTCTTTTATCTACAATCCTTCTAGATAGGCTTTGACATTTATGCATAGGAGAGTCGGCGCCTGTAGGACCAGAACCTCAAAAAAATCTTACACAACTTTTAGGGTCAAGGTTTATTATAGTTTCTTTTCTGACCTAGAACAGGCATTCACAAAATTTATAATAGTTGTGATGCCAGAAAAAGATGTTTTGAGACTGTGAGCCAGAAAGATTTCTAAGTCCCCCTTTGATGTAACCCCTTACTTTCTTTTCTGCTCTTCAATTCTGACCCATGAACTACTTGATACTAAAAAAGTCCTGCTACATAAACAGACACTTCTCAAAAGAAGACATTCACGTAGCCGACAAACATGATAAAAAGCTCCTCATCACTGGTCATTAGAGAAATGCAAATCAAAACCACAATGAGATACCATCTTACGCCAGTCAGAATGGCCATTATTAAATAGTCAAGAGACAACAGATGCTGGTGAGGTTGTGGAGAAACAGGAACACTTTTGCACTGTTGGTGGGAATGTAAATTTGTTCGACCATTGGGGAAGACAGTGTGGTGATTCCTCAAAGATCTAGAACCAGAAACGCCATTTGACCCAGCAATCCCATTACTGAGTATATACCCAAAGGAATATAAATCATTCTATTACAAAGATATATGCACACGTATATTCACTGCAGCACTATTCACAATAGAAGAGACATGGGCTCAACTCGAATGCCCATCCCTGATAGAGTGGATAAAGAAAATGTGGTACATGTATATACCATGGAACACTATACAGCCATAAAAAGGAATGAATTCATGTCCTTTGGCAGGGACATGGATGAAGCTGGGAGCCATTATCCCTGGCAAACTAACACAGGAACAGAAAACCAAACACCACATGTTCTCCATGTTCTCACTTATAAGTGGGAGCTGAACACTGAGATCACATGGACCCAGGGAGGGGAACAACATACACTGTGGCCTGTCGGGGGTTGGCTGGGGGCAGAACAGTATTAGAAAAAATAGCTAATGCATGCTGGGCTTTACACCTAGCTGATGGGTTAACAGGTGCAGTAAACCACTATGGCACACGTTTACCTATGGAACAAATCTGCACATCCTGTACGTGTACCCCAGAACTAAAAACTTAAAAAAAAAATGGGGAAAGGACATAAACAGATACTTCTCAAACTAAGACATACATATGGCCAAGAAACATGAAAAAATGCTCAGCATCACTGATTGTCAGAGAAATGCAAATTAAAACCACAGAAATGCAAATTAAAACCATTCTCACAGCAGTCAGAATGGCTATTAATAAAAATTCATAAAACAACAAATATTGGTTAAGTTATGGAGAAATGAGAATGTTTATATACTGCCTGTGGGAATGTAAATTAGTTCAGCCACTGTGGAAAGCAGTTTGGAGATTTCTCAAAGAACTCAGAACTACCATTTCACTCAGCAATCCCATGACTGGGTATATATCTAAAAGAAAATAAATTGTTCTACCAAAAAGACACATCCACTTGCGTGTTCATTGCAGCACCATTCACAATAGCAAAGACATGGAACCAACAAAGGCATCCATCAATAATGGACTGAATAAATAAAATGTGGTACATATACACTAGCCACAAAAAAATAGAAATGCTACACAGCCACGAAAAAGTGAAAATATGTCCTTTGCAGCAACATGCATGCACCTGGAGGCCATTATCCTAAGCGAATTAATACAGAAACAGAAAACCAAATATCACATCTTCTTACTTATAAACATTGGATGCTCATGGACATAAAGGTGGGGACAACAGACATAGAAGATTACTAAGAGTGGGGAGAGAGGGAAAGAGGCAAGGGTTGAAAAACTAACGATTGGGTGCTATGCTTACTACTTGGGTGATGGGATCAATCATGACCCAAACCTCAGCATCATGCAAAATACCCTTTTAATAAACCTATACATGTACTCCTGAATCTGAAATAAAATGACATTTTAAATAAAATAAAATGAAAAGAGTCTTGCTTAGCTTACTTTTGAAATCATGCTGGTACACATTCTTTCTATATTTCAACGGCAATATAACCATGGAATGAGCTAAACTAGGGCAGAGTTTAAAATCTGTGGTTGAAAGATCTAAAATTGTATTTATCTCCTGACTTCAGGGAGAAAAATTAGCAACAGCCCTGGTCAACAAAAAAGAGTAAAAATTAAGTTGAAAGATAAGCTAGAAAAGGAGGTTAGTATTACACACTATTCTGGAAAGCTGGTGGGACAATTTGATTCGTGTGTTCAGAGCCTTTGTGAAGGCCATGACCTTATATGGTCATACAACACTATCATGACTGCAGTGTAGCCAAGACCAGCTTTATGACTAGGTGTCTGTGATGCAGGGGCTTCAGAAAGGGTTTCTAAAGAAAACCTTCTCTACGCCTGAAACCCTACTATTACAGTTTCATTCTCCTGATTCTAAAAATTTTTCGAGAGTTTTCTACTAAAACATAGTTCCTCTTTAAATTGGTAGCACATCATGCTCTTGCTTAAAATGTCAAAGGTTGGCTAATAATTCATTTACCATTGTATAGTGCTATGAATTAATAGATTCAATTCTTGGACTATGAAGCAGGAATGGCTTCAAGTATCATTGAGTCCAACTCTTTCACTGTATACATGAGGGAATTGAGGCTGTAGGGCGTTAAGTGATTTACCCAAGGTCCATTACTAGAGCAGGAATGAGAACTCAGGATTTCTTACTCCCATTCATTATTTTGAAAGTTTTTTTTTTTAACTTCTTTTATGAGACTACATACATACATAGATAGATACATATATATGTGATATGTATATATGTGTGTGTATTCTTTATAAAAATTCTTATAATATTAAGCCATAAATGGTAAAAATATTAAAATCCTCTTTCTGCCTTTCCACTCTCCCACAGAGTTACTGGTGGAACCTTTTCTATACACTTACATACATGAATACATTTATAACAAAATAATAAAATATAGTTTTTAATATTGCTAGAGATCACATTGCATGTATTGTTCTGTAGCTTGCTTTATTTTAAAAATTTGCATTTTATATACATATCACATATGAATAGAAATTCATCTTCCCTCATCCCGTGTTCTCTAGTAAGATGTG
>NC_045435.1:5764852-5770624 GCF_002776525.5 Piliocolobus tephrosceles | reverse complement strand
GAATAGAAATTCATCTTCCCTCATCCCGTGTTCTCTAGTAAGATGTGAACTTTGCTTTGAGAAAGTTGCTCCTCATTTTCTTCCAGAAATTCATGATAAATGCACACCTCAGAGGCTTAGTTCAAAGCTCTTCTCTAGAAGGCATCCCCCATTGGCTTCCTTTCATATAGCAAATGTCACAGCAGATGAGAGGTTTCCCTCTTCTTCCCACCCATGGTACAAATCCATACACAATAGAATGTTGAAACCCAGAACTCTAGAGAAGATACAGAATCTCATAGGGTTTAAGTTTCAGGAAAACTTGGGGGTGGGTTTGAAGTAAAATGCCTCTGTATGAAACATGGCACCATGATTTCTAAGGCTGATGTGGCCCAATGGCTACAAATATTACGCCAATCCAGATGGAATTGAGTAAGTGATCTCTTTATAAAGGTGGTGTATTGAAACGTCCTGATATTACATTTATAATTTCATGTTTGGATCCTTAAGTGGTTAAGTGGGTAGGGGTTGTGGTGAAGAGGAATACCATAGGAGGAACTGCAGAAAGTAGTAATGGGGCCAGGATGTGACCCCCAACGTACATCTCCTCCTTTGGAAGAGACACTTCCAGGTCTTTGGGTAGGGATAGCAAAATGTTAGTTACAATAAAAGCTGGAATGTGTTTGGTTTGGGGTTTGCCCTGGGCCATTCTATGATCTCTCTAGAGCAGCCATAAAGCTACGAAATGGAGCCAGGTGGTAAGGACCCAGTAAGGTGAGTTCTAAGAAACAGAGAGGAATAAGCAGAGGTGACAGGGCACATAGAACAGTCAAGATGAGTCCAGAATGATAAGCCACACCTGCTGTGGTGACAGAAGAATGGGGAAATAGAAAGATCAGCCTGTTGAGTGGGACTCACATATTTTTCAATCAGTCAAATAAATGCTTTTCTTGGAGTGCAGGCTAGATATTATCTAGTTAGTAACTTACCTTTTAACTTTAAGCTGAGCTTTTTAACTCCACCTCCTCATACCTTTTGCTTTATTTATTCACCAGAATTTCCACACTTATATATGATCAGGAATGTGCTATTTACTATTAGAGTCTCTGGTCCCAAAGAATTTGCAATCACATGTTAAACCAACCAGAACAAAGAGATTTATATACAAGCCAAGTGCTGCAGTATTGTCGGGGAAGGAATTACTAATAATCCTTAAATACAGAGATATCAAGTAAGGAATACAAAAGAAAGTTAGAATAGCTGCCTTCCAAAATCTCTTCTGATTCTTAACAGTATATAATTTTGCTTGTTCCTGTCTTTCCTTTTCAAGTCCCATTGCCTCATTTATTTATTAAGCAAACATTTAATATATGGCTTGCCACGTTTCAGGCATTACATATGCCTATTCATTTTATGTTCATAATAACTCTTTGTGGTAGGTGCTATTGTCTTCATTTTATCTATGAGCAAATGACAGCACGGAGAAGTGAAGTTACTCTTAACAGCTGGTAAGTGACTGAGCTGAGATTTGAACCAGAGACTATCTCCAGAGTTTGTGGTCTTAATCATTTTATCATGTTGCATGGTTTTGAATTTAAATAGATACTTGTTCACAGAAAAAGATAAAATTTGAGCAATGAACACAACACCTAGTTCTTATTAATTTCCTCTTGGATAGAAAAAGAGTTCATTTTCTCTCTTTTTAAAAAAACAAGAGTCAATTTCTTCTGAGTAGTTTTGGAACCTATATCATTTTAATTTTTGACTGTTCAGGAAATGAAAACACAGTGTGAGATGAGGGAATGATTTAGGTGTCCTTTAGGATTTTTTTCCAAAGTGCAGACTACACTTTTGTGGAGCCAAAAGGGGCCATTCTTGTGTACACTTGGGCCAAAGCGACTCTCAGATCCACTATTCTCTAGGATATTCCAGTCTTTCCCTCACCAGACAACTACTGATGGGATGACATTTATGCATTCATACTATGCTGGTTGAGAGATGGGTGTATGTGGGAATGTAGGCTTGGTACCTGCTATTAATGAGCTTCTAATTTAATTGGGGAGACCACACACACACACACACACAGACAGAGGGAGAGAGAGAGAGAGAGAGACACCCTGTTAAAAATTATACTTTAAGTTCTAGGGTACATGTGCACAATGTGCAGGTTTGTTACATATGTATACATGTGCCATGTTGGCGTGCTGCACCCATCAACTCATCATTTACATTAGGTATATCTCCTAATGCTATCCCTCCTCCCTCCTCCCACCCCACAGCAGGCCCTGGTGGACACACACACCCCCTTAATTTACCTTCACAATCACAATCTAACAGTATCCCAAACAAGGGATTCAAGAACTGAAAGCTCCAGTGGGCAAACATTATGGCTGGGCTGTTTGGCTAGATGAGTAGAAGGCATATTAAACATACACAGTTCTGCAGATTCTCTTGGCTGAATCTGTCTCTAGAACCGTAACTTCTTCCACTCATTTGCTCTGCCTTAGCTGCTGTTGCTGCTGCACCTCATGACATAATCTCATGACAGGTCCATGAGGGTCTAGCACCTGAGACAGACCCATTTCTTGCCTGAGTCTCTGGCTTCTTCCATCACTTTGAGATTTGTATATCGTATATCGTATCACACAGCTACGCATGAGCTGTGGCTTCCGAAGCAGCTTCCGAAGAGTCCAGAGAATACAATCTAGAAGTGTGGGAAAGTTGAGTTTGGTGAGAGAAAAATAGGAGCTGGAAAAATTTGGGCAGATAAGTGTTGTCATCCCTTGGTATCCATAGGAGATTGGTTCCCAGACCTCCCTTGGATACCAAAATCCATGAATGCTCAATGCCCCAATATAAAATGGTATAGTATTAGCTTATAACCTGTACACATCTTCCCATATACTTTAAATCATCTCTGGTTACTTACAATACTTAATATGATGTAAATGCTCAGTAAATAGTTGTCATACTGTGTTGTTTAGAGAATATTGACAAGAAAAAGTATACACGTTCAGTACAGATGCAATTAAAAAATATTTTTGATCTACAGTTGGTTGAATTCACAGATGAAGAACTCAAGGATATGGAGGGCCAACCACACTCTTTTCCTTTCTTCCTCTGATAGACTCATGTGAGACACAGCTTCTCTGACCAGTCTGTCTAGAGACATTCTGGGTAGCTGAGCAGGTGACCTCCAAGGGAGTGGCTGAGACTCTTCCAGCTCATTGTGAAGAAGAGGCCTTTGTTATGCATTGTCTCACATTGCTTGACATCTTTTCCTGTCTCGTTGTCCTTCTCCTTCACTCTTGTTGTCCCAGGATTGTACTTCCCCAAATAAAGGAATACCCTGTAATCTTTGCTCCAGTTTCCGTTTTCTAGAGGTCTTGGAATAAGGAAGAAGAAAGGACAGTCTTTGCAGAGTGTAGAATATAGAAAGGAATGATCTGGGCTGGAAACATTTATGTTGGAGGTAGCCAGGGTCAGGTTTTGGAGGGCCATGCTGAGGGCCATGTAGATTCTTTGAAGACCTTTGAGCAGAGGAGTGACATGATGGAAAGTGCGATTTAGGAAGGTAGATCAGGAGTGAATAGAAAATTGGAGTGCTATGAAATTGGGAGAACTGCAGGCACAAAGACTAGTAGGATGAGTATAGGACCAAGCTGTAGAAATGAAATGGCAGATGGAGAATCTTAACATGGCTTTAACTACCTTGGTGAACTAGGAAGCAAGGAAATTCACTAGAGGTGAGTAAGAGGAAGACAAAACTGAGGGGTGGATGGGGAGGAGAACTTCAGTGTACCCTCCTGAGGTCAGGTGGCATCATGTTGTTTCTTGCTGGGCCTGGCTGTGTGGCTCTAGGTCTTCTGCTCTCAGTGTGCAACCTAGGGCAACCGTAGAATTTCTCTTTTCATGATTAGTTTGTGTATTATAAGCAAATTGCCAAAAGACTGATCAGATATTTACGTGGTCTATTCAATTTGGATTTTGTTAACTAAATGTTGTTAATTTTGTAATTTTTTTTTTTTTTTTTTTTTTTTGAGGCAGAGTCTCGCTCTGTCGCCCAGGCTGGAGTGCAGTGGCACAATCTTGGTTCACTACAAACTCCGCCTCCTGGGTTCCAGCGATTCTTCTGCCTCAGCCTCCCAAGTAGCTGGGATTACAAGCATGTGCCACCACGCCTGGCTAATTTTTGTATTTTTAGTAGAAATGAGGTTTCTCACCATGTTGGTCAGGCTGGTCTTGAACTCCTGATCTCAAGTGATCTGCTCACCTCAGCTTCCCAAAGTGCTGGGATTACAGGAGTGAGGCACAACAAATTAAAATTAAAATTAATTTGTCAATTTTTGTTAATTAAAACTACTATCACAGAAACTGTTATTTACAGCACTTTTAATGAACAAACAGATAAGCCCTGTGGTTACATAGCAATTAACTTTTCTTCTGGTTGTGAAGCCAGAGTAACCACAGAAGAGTCATTTAGTCATGAGTTTTGTCTAGACTTTGCTGTTCATGAGAAGGCAGAAGTGGACTGAACAAGTCATATATTCATTCTGGACTTGAAATGCAGCAGTGTGTGCTCAGTTAGTTTAGTTTAAAAAAATTCTCAGTTACATTTAAAAATATTTTTGAGTATTTGAAAAAATTTAAGTACTTTATACACTGGCCAGTTATTGAATGCTTGAATGTTTGTTGAAGTTTGCTGTGTTCAGGACTGTTTGCTTCCCTAGAGGAGAAAATAATTAATGTTCTAAAACACGAATGAACGTATTTTATATGGTGAGACAGATACGCAGCAATAAACTATAAACTAGATGAGATAGTGTATCTACACAGCCCCGAGTTGAGAAAAATTAAAGAATTCGTAAGCTAAACACACACACGTGCACACACACACACACACATAACCAGAAACACAGAAATAGGTCCCATAAGGGAAAAGGTAATTTATTGTACATGATGCTGTGGTTTCTAGAGTGTTGTCTGGCTAGTGACTAAAGTAAGAGTCTGGTTTTGACTCCTAGCTGAGCACAGGTGCCAAGGTGGGTCATTTTTCAAAGGGCAGTGTTCTCATGGTGGTAGCCCTTTTTCTCTAGCGTTCAGGTGGTGATGTTGATGCTTCTGAGGACACAGTATTTCCTCTGAGCCCTGACAACTGCGCTTGCACAGATCAAGCCTGACCAGAGATAGTGTGTCACAGCTTTTTGGCTGTATTCATTGGTAAAGAGTCAGTTGCTTGTCATCAGTAGTAACAAGTTTCAGTTTCATCACAGGAAAATGTGAGCCAGGAATGGCATTTAGAAATCAACCAAAGTTGGCTGGGTGTGGCCGCTCATGCCTGTCATCCAGTGCTTTGGGAGGTCAAAGTGGGCTGATTGCCTGAGGTTAGGAGTTTGAGACCATCCTGGGCAACATAGTGACACTGAGAGAGGGAGAGATAGAGAAATCAACCAAAGGCCTGTGGGAAACTGACCATTGTCATAGGTGCAAGGCTAAACAGGGTTGTGGGAGTTTCAGAAATAGGGGGAGCATTGTAGTTTGAAGTGATGGAGGAGGGCCAAAAAGAAAAATAAAAAAACTACCTCAGCGGGGAAATGTGAAGTACAAGAAACATATGGAGGAAAACAGAACAAGATATGAAAACTTCTTTAGCTTTTAAATTTCTGCACACAGGAGAAAGTATATACTATGAGTTGGCTCCTTTCACCACACCAAGATGCCTATGCTAGGAGCTTTGAGTGCTGCTTAAAATATTGCCACAAGGTCACGCAGCCTCTGAAGGAGCTTCTCAAG
>NC_045435.1:5377241-5399482 GCF_002776525.5 Piliocolobus tephrosceles | reverse complement strand
CTACATTTTATTAATAATATTGTTTTTGAATTCATACTTTTTATTGCATAGAAACATTTTACATTTTTTTTTTCCTTTTTACTACTATTTGTAGTATATCTGTGTAGGTTGCCACATGTCTACCTACCATTGATTACAATGTTTCTAAGCCTCATAATAGCTCCATCATTATTCCCATTTTCCAGATAAGAAAGCTGAGGATTAAAGATATAAAGTAAGTTATTATTATTTATGAGACTGGACAACTTACTTTAATATCTTTATAAAGTAAGTTGACCCAAGCTGACATTGCCATTAGGATTATCCTGTTGTCCACGTCTATTCACCAACCATACTGCCTCCCACCTCTTCAGGGAGAGTGGAACGTTTCATCTGAGTGGAGACTTAGATCAACTGAAGGCCACTCTTCACCTCATTCTTCTTTGGTGGCCAAACCTAATTTCTTCTTTTCAATCAAGAAGCATGTCTTAAATGAAAAAAAAAAACAAAATCAATGAGCTTGGATAACAGAGTTTCTTAATATCCTAAGGAGATGCAGAACCCATGCTCAGCAGAGAGCTAAGAATCTTTAATGCCTTCCAAGAGATTGTCTGTTGGAATTTAGTCTGTACACAGGTAGGCCAGATTCAGTATGCTTGTACTCAGAAATCAGACTGAATCTTACACATGCTTTTTATTGTGCAACCTCTCAGAGGCTTCCTGTAGAGGGTACAGCAACCTAACTAATTCCATGCAAACTTCTGCAGCAAAGCGGTTCAAGAGAAAGAATTATTCAGGGTAACCTAAATAAATAGAGGCTCCCTTTTTGTTACTTATATATGCCAACAAAATGAGGACTATTATAAAATTTCATGTAATTACAACTACTTTATCATTCTAACAAAATCTACTAGCTAACAAATTCCTTGGCCAATTATTCCAACAAGTGAAACAGTTACCATGCACCTTGGAAAACAAGATTAAGACTTGTATAAGTCATATATTTCATATTTACTTGCATTCTTATTTTTCAACTAATTACTCAGTTCAACCTGATTTATCTTCATGTTCATACCGTGGGGCAACTGTAAGGTATCTTGCTTTGAGAAACCATGAGAAACATTTCTCTTAATGCTGAAATCATTTACAAAAATATGATTGCTATGTATTCAAGTTCTGTATTTCTACAAGTTCTAGCCCAGTAATTACTCAAGCTCGAATTCTTATTACAAACTTGAATGAGAAGTATTGACTGAAAAACAAAGTAAGCAAATATATTTTCATGCCAGAAAGGGATCTTACACTTGTTCATGGTTAAGTGACAATGAATAATAAATATGTGGACAGAAACAGCACTACGCATTTGCATTTAAGAAATGCAATTATTCCCAAATGTGCCTACCCTTACTGCAATATGTTCCTCAAAATCCCTGAGCTCCAGATCATCTAGTCCTGCCCAGGGCAAAGTTATAAGATGGGTGAAATTTGCCTTCATATGCAATTTCAGTTTGCCTGTTTCTTAGTAGGGCTGTCCTGTAATTGTTCCTTTATTCTCTGCTCACGTTTTCATTGTCCTTATACTTTAGTATAAATTAAACTTCACTTTTTCTAGTGTATTTTCATTTTTATTCTTCTCTTTGAAGTGTTATAAGAGACTTTGCCTCCAATACCAGGAAATTTAGGGATTCTTATCTGGTGTGTAATTCCACTGCAGTATTTTAGTATTTATTTAAAAATTTCTCTAAAATACATGTATAATATTGGCTCCTGTTTATTTCCTAACATTCTCTTCTCATTCCAGATTGCACTCTGACTAAATGCATATTTATGTATTTTAAATTAAAGGTTTATAATAGCTTCCTGTATGACATCATCTCACTCATTAATTTTCCCATCTCCCTTCATTTTTTTTTTTTTTTTTTTTTTGAGGCAGAGTCTTGCTCTGTCACCCAGGCTGGAGTGTAGTGGCACAATCTCTGCTCATTGTACCTCTGCCTCCCAAGTTCAAGCGATGCTCCTGCCTCCGCCTCTTGAGTAGCTGCTACCACAGGCATGCACCACCACGCCCGGCTAGTTTTTGTGTTTTTAGTAGAGACGAGGTTTCACCATGTTGACCAGGCTGGTCTTGAACTCCTAATTTCAAATCATCTGCCCACCTCAGCCTCCCAAAGTGCTGGGGTTACAGCCACGAGCCACCACACCCGGCTCCATCTCCTTTTACATTTTACCATTCTTTCTAAACTTTACTTGATATCTTTTTGTTATATTTGCACAAATCTGTTGTTAAAAAAAACACTTTTAATGACACCCTGTATGTTCTAAAGAATGGACTCTATAAGCGCATGAACTTGAAGTAATTTCCTGATTTAATGTGTTGATAACACATTCATAACATTAAGAATAATGATATTCTTTTATTTTAGATTCCAGAGGTGTATGTGCAGGCTTGTTACAAAGGTAGAGTGTATGATGCTGGGGTTTGGAGTACGATTGAACAGACACTTCTCAAAAGAGGACATACGAGTGGCTAAGAAACACATTTAAAAATTTTGGATTTCTGATGAAGGATATAAGATGTCAAAAATAAATATCAAAGTAGATAAAGAAGCCATTAAGCAAAGTGATACATTTAAGTTAGGAAACAAAAGCTCTGAATTTTGAATGTTTTTCCATCTTTTAAAATAATGGTTAACATGGCATTGTTGTTTACAAGGATTCAGCAATCTGAATAAAAGAAATTACCCTTCTCTCTTAGTGCATTAATTAGAAGTGCCAAATAAGATAAGCACTCCAGTGAAATACCATAATGAAGCTCTCTTCCTTCTGAAATGTTTCCATGGTGCCCGCTTTGATTTCATCTCAGTCTCTCAGTCTCCACCCACAGGCATTGTTTTGTTGTTCTAATCATTAATATTGACATGCAATCATTAATATACAGGCTTGCTTCTATAAATAGGATTTATGTATTGTCAAAAATTGTGGAAGATAAAATGCTACATATAATGGCATTCTAATTCACTCAGACTTTCTTTGCTTCTCTCTAGCTTTACACACACACACACACACCCACACACAGACGTACAATGTCATGCTAAGGAAATCTTGAGAGGCTGGTAAACCTCCATGTTCACGGTATGATGGGAAGGTGATAGCCCTAGTGTATCCAGACAGAAGCAATCTTTGGGCAGTTAGTAAGATGTTCCTATAAGGGAAGCGACAATAATACTGCAATTCACAGCTCTTACACAAAACTCTGGGAACGTATTTATGCACATGTTATAAACTCACATACTCATTTCAGTGATCTGAAGCTCTAGTTCTCTTTCAAGTACTCAATTTCCTTTGGGTTTTCTTTTCCCAACTTAAACCAAGACATTGTCCTATCCAGTATTTTCAGCCAATATGGCATATTCCCCACTGAATCTGCACACAGTGTCTCTAAACAGTTGAGTCAGTTCAATCACCCCATCTACACTGACTCACATCTCGATCTCCATGCCTATTCCTGGCCCATCTCCTCCACAGATGAACTTGTGGATCTCACCACTTACAGGATCTTACCATTTCAGAGTAACTGTTTACCTCAGCGTGTCTCAGACTGCTCAGTTCCTTGATATCATGCCTTATTTCCCAGATAAGCCATATTTTGGTTCCTTGATAAATGCATGTTTTGACAGGAAATTTGATTTAATAGGAAATTTAAGGAGCTCCAGTCTATACACCCCAGTTTGGCTGAATATTCACAGTGGGCCATCCTCCTTGCTGTTCTGACTGAGGTTAACATCACTGAGCCACTCTTACTGCAAAACCCATCTGGAACATATTGTGCTTCCTCCGATCACTGGAGCTCTCACATTGCTTTTACCTTACAGTTTCCGCTAATAGAGAATAGGATAGGTCTATTGCATCGAATTTTCTGAGTTCAGCATCATTCTATGTGCCTCAGTTCATAGTATGGGCTTTTGGACCAATCGTCGTTTCATGTTTTGCACTGAAATCCTGTATTTTCTCCAGAGATTATTTATAACCTGGGAGCCTTGCTTCCTTATAGGGAATGGAAACCAACTCCTAACATCCAGCAGCCCTCGCTGATGCCTATTGCCAGTCTGGGTTTGCTTTCCAGACTCTGTTACCCCTTAAAGCTTGTTCCTGTGCCTGCCCAGTTCTGTGGGTTTTGTGTTAGGTTTCATCATCAACATTTCTCACTTGACTGTCTTACTGAGAGTAAAGACTAACATGGCACTTAGGCCCTAGACGTGAGAATATACATCTTAGTTCACATGCTGAAACACTGATCCTATTTCATAGCAATTTGAATGTATTATGAGGCAGAGACAAACTTCTATTTTTGTGAAAGTTATCAAAGACTAGAATTATCAAGAAAGGCCACTTTGCCTTCCCTGCCACTATTGTGTCACCCACCTCTTTTTAATCCAGCAGGTATGTGCTCCCAGAGCCCCCACCTCTGAAAATGTCCAGTGCCTAAGTATCAGCAGCTACAGTCTTTCACCGAAGATGCTCAACTGCTGGGTGGACAAAGTCTTTACTCTTCCTGGAATGAAATTTAATTCAGATAATGAAGTCATATGAAATAGAAGAGCTGTCTGTCCTCCTGAGCATCATCTCAGGCTGTTTAGTTACTAAGCTGATATTCTTCATATCCAAACCCACGGTCTTACCTTTCTTAGCTGCCTAAGTTGCTGCCTAGGTTGGAGGAAAGCTGTCCCCCTTCCCAGAAAGATACCACAATCTACTGTTTGGAAAACCCTGAGAATATGCAGCAGAGGGAATTGGAATACCAATCTACTGACTCCCTTTTTTGTATGAGGGATATTATTTCTTGTAATTTTAAAAAGTAAATTCATGGAAATTACCTGGGATGCATTTATTAGACTGAAAAAATCTAGGATATGTTCTGATTAACCAAAATTATACCATTATTATTTTACTTACATTATATCACTTTATTATATTATCATTATACTATATAGTTATTCAATAATTTTGTTTCCATAATTTGTTTATAATATTTATATTTATTAATATATTAATGTCTATATTATATATAAATCTCAACATTAGGGAGATTTTAAAAAGAAGAGAACCTATAAAACCTAATGTCATTGAAATCCAATATCTGAAAATATACTAGTATTTCTTAAAGTGACACAGAAGTGAAATTTCATACCTGAAGACATAATGGTATTAAAGAAGTTACAGAAGTAAACATATTCTGAAATTAGAAACTTGATCCCCAATAGACGATGGCTGTGTCTGTATTGTCACTATAATGGGTTCTAAGCAATGGTTGGTCTTTTAAAAAACTGATAATTTGTGGGATTAATGTGTCAATAACACTTAGACATATCTGTGACCTACATTTAATCTGAACTATTTCTATTCTCTTCCACATTATACCTATCACCAACAATCTTCTAAAAGTACATTCAAGGATATGCGATCATATTTATGCATTATTTGAGATAGGTCACTGTTAAGGAATCATATAATAAATTCATATATCATATATTTATAACCAGATAAAGAATAAAAGTTATAAGGTTTACTAATAAGTCAATATATTAGTAATTCTAAAATTAATTGTATAGAATTTGTCAACATTGTTATATCAATAGTTGTAAAATTAAAAATATTTAATGGTGGCCAGCATTTTTTAAGTGTTTAACAGGCATTAGGTGTTTTAGCTCTATCAGCTTGTTTCATTTCTATGACCACACTATGAGACGGTCAATTACTTTAAGTACTTTATATGACTGTTATCAGAAAGGCAAGAAAATGTTGTTGAGAATATGCAGAAAGGGGAATGATCATACACTGCTGGTGGGAATATAAAGTTGTACAACCACCGCAAAAAAACAGTATGGAGGGTCCTCAGAAATGTACGAATAGAACTACCATATAATCCAGCAATCTTATTGCTGAGTATATATGAAAAGAAAGAAAAGCAACATATCAAAGAGATATGTGCACTCCTATGTTTACTGCAACACTATTTACAGTAATCAAAATACAGAAGCAACCTGAGTGTCCATCATCGGAAAAATGAATAAAGAAAATGTGATATGTATATACAATGGACTACAATTCAGTTGTGAAAAGGAATGAAATCATGTCATTTGCAGCAACGTGGATGAAACTGGAGGTCATTATATTAAGTGAAATAAGCCAAGCACAGAAAGACAATGATTGCATGTTCTCACTCATAGGTGGGAGCTAAAAAACTGCATCTCATGGAAGTGAGGATTAGAATGGTGGTTATCAGAGGCAGTGCAGGGGAAGGGCGAGGAGAGGATGAAGAAAGCTTGGTTTATGGGTACAAAAATACAGTCAGCTAGAAGGAATAAGTTCTAGTATTTGATAGTATGGAGGAGAATTACAATTAACAATATATCGTTTATTATTATATGTTTCAAAATAGCTAGAAGAATCATGATGTTCCCAACAAAAAGAAAAGATAAATGTTTGAGATAAAGGACATCTCAATTACTCTGATTTGATCATTACACATTTTATACATATATCAATATAGTCCATGTACCCTACAATTGTGTACAAATATTACACATCCATATAAATATTAAAAATAAGCTATTAATAAAATAAGCCATTAATAAAATATTTTGCAGGTGAGGAAATTGAGACTTAGAGAGATTAATGATCTTGAACAGATCCTTCTTATCTTTTCAGGGGTGCTGGACATTGACTCCCATGGTTTTCACGTCATCCGGACCTTGAACATTCTAAACAGAGAGCCAAGAAGTAAGTGTCACTGACAACTCATTAACATTTAGGACACCTACACAACACCAGTTCATGTTAGAAATATGCAAACAGGATCCAGTCCTGGTTAAGTATTCAACAGAAGTGATTTATCCATCAATACGAGTATCAAATAGGTAAAATGGCAGCATAGGAAGCTACATAAAGGTATGAGGAAGAATATCCAACAAGGCACTAAATCTCATAAATTTCACTCCAGATCAAAACGTCAGCCCACAAACATCACAGTTCACACGGGGCTGCTGTGTCAAAAAGAGTAGCAATTATGCACCTACTAGACATTGGAAGAAAACAGAGTGGGGGGCACAAAGAATGGGTCTATTTGTTAGATCACAATTCACCCCAACCCAGGGGAGTCTAAGATAAAACCCACTAAATGGAGGAAACACAATAACATTGAATGTCTTCACCATTATCAAGGCCATTAAAGAGATATAAAAAGCACAACAGCAAACCACATTCATAAATAGTAAACTAGCCTTCGAGAAGGCCATAAGAACTCAGTCTCATAAGTAACTAGATGTACGTTAATTTAATTTAATTGGAAGGAGAAGTAGAAAAGTATAAAACATTAATCACCATCTCAGGAATGATTTATTTTGCACGTATGCCTGCAGGGACAAGGAAAGCTGTTTACTTTTAGTAGTCTTCCAATGCTTGCTTCCGTCTTGATCATCAAGAGGCTGCATTCATACATCTTCTGTATGTCAATAGTCGACTGGTCCTGACATGGCCATCCTCTGCTTTTGTTTTTGTTTGTACAGCCAGAATCCACGAACATTAATGGGCAAAAGATGGCGAGTCTGGGATTTGCGATAATGCTATTATGCATCAGACCTCTGGGCCAAGTAAACTGATCTACAGACTGTGCCAGATGCTCGTGCTATTATTCCCTGCCCACATTATATAGGAATGGGTCTCTTTTTAAGAAAATGCGCCTTTCGTCAGACATCTGGCATTCTGAATTTCCTGACTGACACAGGTCAGTACATACATTGTGTTCCAGGATTTGAGGAAACCATTTTACCTTTAAGAGTGATTCAGTTGTTGATCTAATATGTTGAGAAAATATAACTTCCACAGTCAGCTTTTTAGCCTACTTGGGTCAATTTGTGTCAAGGTTTTTGAAAGTAAACAAAAATTTTCAAACATAAAACTAACTCAAGCTCTCCAGGATATAACGATTCCATCCGTACACAGACCACCATGTATGCACCACACACTAGTAAAATACAGCATAGCAAACCTGAAGTCCTGGGGAAATGCAGAGATGAGCTTAGAGGTAGTGGAATAGCACTGATTTAACCTTTTTTTTAAAATCAGAAAATACCCACAAATAAAACTTAATCATAGAAAACAATTTATGAAGAACTGGTATTAGGTAATTGCTTGCTACTTAATTTTCAAAATGACCAACTCAAAAATACATTTTTTTTTTTTTTTGTTTCAGCCTTGCTGAAACTCATGTTTTGGGTGGAAGTATGCAAATTACATGTATTATACAATGCACATTTTTAATTGTATACAAATAAGAATCTTGCCTCTTACAGCTTATGAGATTATAAACATATTGTAACTACAGTATTATTTTTCAAGATACTGTTGCAACTCTCATGAGATATAACCTTTAAAGAATTTCCTTCTGAAAAACTTCAGCAGAGGTTATTTTTGCTTTGTTGGGTTTGATGCTTCTGAAGAGGACAGAAGGAATTCTGAACCAAACCTGATATTAAATTGAGGATCAGAATAGATGGGACCATATAATTTATACTGATAGATCTGGTATTTTGTACAGTTTGTAAAGTAGCTCTGAAAAAATTTCCAGAATGAATTCTAATCAAGTTTTGAGTAACAGCAACCTTCATTGGAATAAGTTGGTAGTTCTCAAATATATGAATTCGTTTTTGAAGAACAGCACTCACTGGGAACCATTTTTTAGTACATTTGCTAAAAATTCACTTTTACCTAAAAATTATTCAGTGTAGCAGGAAACCAAAAGTTAGGCATTGATCTGAGGCTGTCTGATATGAACTTTCAAACTTTCCCTAATCTAGAACTAGTGATCTTTTGCTCAGGGATGAAGTCTGTCTCCTGGATTAATTCACATTACCCTGAAGCTATGTGTTAGAAAGCAACATCTTTTGTGCTTATAGTTAATAAACTTCAACTCAAATTAAAAGTAGTATGAATGTGCCAAAAATCATTGCAGGATGCAACGACTGCTTATGACAGTAAACCTAATCTTCTGTAAAAATGATACTGAACACTTTTTACTTCCCAGGAAAGGAAGTCAGGTCGGGTTTATTCTCTGTTGAAAATAAGAAAAATACTGCTGCTTCCGAACTACAGGTAGGATTAAAACACTTTAACAACACATCTAAAAAATGTTTCCCCATTAAAAAATTCTAAAGTGCTTTTTAGAGTAGCAGAACTAGAATACCCTAAATAGCACAAATTGAGAGTTAACAACAGTGTCAAAATAACAGATGCAAACCAGTATTTCTCTGGATAAGCCAATGCCCATTTTGCAGAAAATCTAAAAATTCTCAGTTTCTTCACCCAAATCTGTTGAATTTCCTAACAAGGATGTTTCATACGACCTTTGTAAATTGATCATCCTGTGGTACCTGTTATTGGTGTCCTGTCCAGCTCTGGCTTGTTGTGGGAAAGCTATGGGTGCTAGAACCAAAACTGACAGCTGGACCAGCCAAGTCTGTGGGGTGCCCACCTACTGTCCCCAGTGCTCACTCAAGTCTCACAGGGATTTCTGACATTGCCATTGCTGATACCTTAAACTTCTTATGGACATTCAGTTGGGAGGAAGAAAACTTACTTTGCATTCTTTCTTTGGTAATGCCCCATTCTAGGCCTGGAGTAAGAGCACAAGGACTAGGCTAAACATCAATCTGAGTGACATTTTCAATACTCAGCCTCGCCTTGCTGTCCTCATCCTGGATTCATAGTCTTGCTCTTTTAATGATGAGTTACTTCTCCCTGAAAGGACTTCTGAACTCCCTGGACAAATATCCTCAATCCTAACCTTGGTTATTCTGTACCACCAGTTATCTGGAGCAGACACGCCCAATCCTGGACAAAACAACCTGACCCTTAATATAGTGATTTCCATGCTCTTTACTTACATCAACATTGTCACTACCTCTGAAGATTTTCACTTTAACCACTTAAGGTGACAAGTCAGGTAAATTGTAATAATTTTATTACAATAGCAAATGCTAACATTTGTTTTCCTACTGTAGGACCTACATGGTTCTACATTGCATTTTACATTGATTAACTCATTTAATCTTTGCAATAATTTTTTAACATGGGTACCATTATTTCCCCCATTTTACTAATGAAGACACGGGCACACAGAAATTAAATAATGAGTTCAAGCTCACACTAACTAGATTCAGAGCCTCAGCGTCTGACGACTAGCAAGAAAGGGGAAAGCAGAGGACTGAAATTTGCCTTCATTTTATTTTGTTCTCTGGTGTTGCTTTCAAATGCAGATAAGCAGAATTAAAAAATATTTCTCTGTCATTCAGATGGTAACGCTAACCAGCACAAAGGTCATGCCTGTTTACTCTCTCCATGGTATATGAGGCACCTAGTCTACACCTAGTACAAAATAGATACTCTATAAATACTTGTGAGATGAATGAATGACATAAAAACTTTTAGTTGCTTTTTCTTATGTGACCTTCATTCTTTTTCTGGTCTTGTTCTTGTCAACTTGTGTGAGCTTATTTTAATCTACTGTAAAGAACTGAAAAGTATCTGGATTAGAGTAATTTAATAATCCTAGTCAATAACTCACACAGCCTTCTGTGGCTGTCATTGCCAACAGCGGATTAGGGTTGGTTGGGTGACGAATCAATTAAGAGGGTATTTTCCTTATGGGATATCATCAATCAGGCTCCTCTAAGGTGTGTAATTAGGGGCACACTGAAATGTGGAATCTACATCTAGCTGGATGAGTCATATTTTTCACTGTTTCTGTAAGGTCCTTACTGTATACTATTTTTTAAATTATTTCTGGCAGTGAGAATAATTTCAAAAAACAAACTCTTGTTGTGTGTTGTCAAAGCTGACAACACTGATGGAACCATGTGAGTTACATGAAATATGCTCATAGGGTGAGTTGCAAAGCTACTTAATGAGTAGTACATATGAAAGTCATGCCAGTCTGTGACTCCTCAACCAAACTATGGCCATGTGATGCAAACTGTATTTTAGTTCTGATCTTGGTATTTGGTTGATTATTAATCCTAAACTAATCCTAAAACTTGATTTGACTATTAATCCTATAACTTGTTAAATTTTTATACATTTTGGCCATCTTCAACTTCTTGGTTCTGAGACATCATGCTAACCATGTTCATTAAAAGAATAATGAAATGGCTTCCTTTTACACAGTTCTTTCTTTTAAACACTTTGACAGCACTTAAAATTTAAAGACAGATGTTAAGATGAATATCTTAAAAGTTTAAGATAGTACTTGAAATTATTCTTGGGATCTGACCTTGATAATTCACTTATGCTTAGTGTGCCCTCTTCTCCATTTGCAAATGAAGTGACAGTCTCGACGCACTTTTCAGAGGAGTCAACAAAAATGGTTAATTGAGGCCAGGCGCGGTGGCTCATGCCTATAATCTCAGCACTTTGGGAGGCTGAGGAGGGCAGATCACCTGAGGTCAGGAGTTAGAGACGAGGCTGGCCAACATGGTGAAACCCCATCTCTACTAAAAGTACAAAGAAAAAAAAAAAAAAAAAGAAAATTAGCCATGTGTGGTGGCGCATGCCTGTAATCCCAGCTACTCAGGAGACTGAGGCAGGAGAATTGCTTGAACCCAGGAGGCAGATCTTGCAGTGAGCCAAGATTATGCCATTGCACTCCAGCCTGGATGACAAGAGTGAAACTCTGTTTCAAAAAAAAAAAAAAGAATAATTGAGCCTTATAGAACTTATAGAGTACCTTGAAATATATAACTGCTTTGGATATAGGCGAAGCAAATAAGAAATTCTAAAGACATATGTAAGTATAACTGGAGGAAAAACTCAGGATGCAAATAGGGACTTGCTGATGCTGAACAAGGCAGAACATGTTTTTGTGTCTGTTTTACTATTTTAAGTAAAGACTATTTAATTATAAAAATCAATTGAATCAGTGATGGAGTGATTTTACTTTAGTGTCTAATTGTGGGGGAGCTGCGTAGCACCATTATGACCTCCTGTTGTGCTCAGCTCAGGACCAACTTTAATAAAATGTGACAACAGAGCAGTTCCCTTGATTAAAGCTCTTTAATAAATAAATAATAGCTAGATGAATTTACCAGCCAGGAGGGAAAAGGAGCAAATGAAGCTCTAAATCCTATAAGAACAGCTTTATTATTTAAAAAAACTTTTATGGATTATTTAAATTGTGCTCTCTAATGACAATAGCTGATAATATTTCATGTTTAATAGCATTTGTTTTGATTGTATCATTATCACAATTAACAAGTTGCTCTAATATCTACCTTACAGTATCTTTCCAGTAATGTGAAGGATAATTGGAGCTATGTGAATGTGCTTTTCTTTTCTGTCCCTAGAAGGAGATCATAATAGTCAGAAATCTAGAGAAGTTCCACTTGCAGAAAATTTATATTTCATGAGTACCTTACCCCACTCAAAACATTTAAGATTTATCTATTAACAGTTTAATATTACACATCCACCCGTTCTAACTGCTCTCTCACAAATTTTAATGATCATACTTGTCTTTGGCAGTATAGCGGTAGAGATAAATTTTCAATTTTTTCTTCTTTTCGGGTAAAGCCACAGCAGTGTAGAGATACTTTTAAAATATTTCAGTCTTCTCATATACCAGAATGTTGGGGAAACCTCTGAGCTGATCTGGCACCCCAGTCTTCCAGCTCTGGTTTCAGAGATTATAAATGGGGACAGGCCTCACTTTCTCTCTTGCTTTGGACGGTCCTTTGGAGCTGTTTATTTATTTGTGCAACTTTCCTTGGTTGATTTGAGGGTGAAAGAAAATGTCACCATAGCAGGAGTCAAGAAGGGGCTTAGAACCTAGTCATGTGAATATTTTTAAATTTTTATTGCCTTGTCTTTTTTCATGCAAATGAGACTAGGTGTGTGTGTTTGTGTGTGTATGCGTGTGTGTGTGTACTGTATAATCACAACCAAGTAAAACATCCTTCATCAGCTCTCATAGAGTAACTGCAGTTTCTGTGGAAGGAAAAATCCTGTTATGCTACAGCAAAAAGGATATGGGCTTGGCATTGAGAACATTTGAGTTAAAATTCCAGCTGTGGATTCACAGATAATTAACTTTTATTTGCTTTGCAAATTCACTAAACCTGTCTGAATTTGTTTTCTCATCTGTAAAATGGGAATAATACAAACCTCATAGGGTTGTTGTAGATATTAAGTATGTAAAGTATATGGAATATTATACGCTTTTAATAAGTTGTTTTCTCTTCTGCTTCTTCGCACTCCATTGAGGTGGCTTACCACAAACACAGGAATATGAAAAAATGACATTGCAGCAGAACTATCAAAATAAGAATAATAAAAAGGAAGATAAAACAATTAGGCTAAAGAAATGCCTAATCTTGTTTACCGTGACTAATTGTAGTACTTAGCTATCAAGTTCTTGATGGACCAGGCGACAAGAGAAATGCAGTAGGTTATATAGTATTGCCACTAGTTGAGACAAAAATAAGGTAACTTTTTTTTTCTGGACCAAGATATTTAAAATTAAATATTAAGTACTTTTACTTTTATTTTGTATCTCGGATTTTATTTAGTTTTTATTTAAAAGTTGAAGATGGATGTTCCTGTGATACAAATATGGCCACCTCTTTTTTTTTTTTTTTTTTTTTTTTTCTGGAGATAGAGTCTCGCTCTGTCACCCAGGCTGGAGTGCAGTGAGTGGCTCAGTCTCGGGTCACTGCAACCTCTGCCTCCTGGCTTCAAGTGATTCTCATGCCTCAGCCTCCTGAGTAGTTGGGACTATAGGCGTGTGCCACCACGCCTGACTATTTTTGTTTTTACATTTCTAGTAGAGATGGGGTTTTGCCATGTTGTCCGGGCTGGTCTCAAACTCCTGAGCTCAGGCAATCTGCTCACCTCAGCCTCCCAAAGTGCTAGGATTACAGGCGTAAGCCACTGCGCTGGCCCCACCTCTTTCTTTAAAAAATACACTGCTAGCAAATAAAGGGAATCTTGGTAGAAGATGTTTGCAAGGTTTGCACTGAGGCTTATTCTGTTGTAGAAATGATAGAAAAAGAAAAGCTGACTAAATGAAGAACGTATGACCAGCTGATGCTTGTTTTCTTTCAGTTCAGTGAATTCGGGACTCAGTAACTCCATTAGTGACTGCACCCACACAGACCTTTTTCTAAAAGTCTCCACATTTGTCCAGTTGTTTCTTCCTTGGTCCAGTGCCAACGCTCCATCAACACTATCGTCACCCCCATTCTGCCTCTTCCAAAAGCCCGCATCAGTCATGGAGTCCTCTTCACCTGAAAGAAGTAAGTGTGAAGACTTTTGATTTTGACAGCACTCACCCACAACTGGTACTACAATTATAAAGAAAGGTGTACTTTGGGAGGCTGAGACGGGCGGATCATGAGGTCAGGATATGGAGACCATCCTGGCTAACACGGTGAAACCCCGTCTCTACTAAAAAATACAAAAAACTAGCCGGGTGAGGTGGTGGGCACCTGTAGTCCCAGCTACTTGGGAGGCTGAGGCAGGAGAATGGTGTGAACCTGGGAGGCAGAGCTTGCAGTGAGCCGAGATTGCACCACTGCACTCCAGCCTGGGCCACAGAGCGAGACTCTGTCTCAAAAAAAAAAAAAAAAGAAAGAAAGGTGTAATGTTTTAAATTTTCTGACATATATTAGTCTTTGGATTTTTCCAATAAGCAATTGGAATTCCTGGGGACTTTCAGGAATTCTACAAAACAAATGATCCTTGAAATACATTCCTTGTAGTCTTTATGAATACCTAAACACATTATTACAAAGATAAATTAAATGCTACATTTTGTATATTTACAAAGGGTTGTAGCTTATGGTGCATGTTTAAATACTTGTGTATACACCAGTGAAGACTACTGAGTTATAGTTAAATAATGTAATATTCTCAACCTTTACAAAGTTAACAGCACTACACAGAATCATGTGCCAAAATCACCGATGTTAAGATTTATTTTGCTTTCTAAACTTATTTCTTGGGACATCACTCATAGGATTTGTCTGAATTATGCTATGCATTACATTTATTAATATAAATATTATTTGCAAACATGATTTAGTTTTAGTAGTACACAGGGCCATGAATATACATTTAAAACAGGGTGATAGCCACAAGCCCGACACCTGATTAGATCATGAAACTTCTTTCCTCCTTCCTCTTGTCTGGTTCCCAGAAATGTCAACCTCAACCTCTCTGCTCTCCATTGGACTAGTAAACTTGACTAGTGGGTTTCTTCGAACCAACAGTGTCTCTATGTTGATTGTTGTTTTTATCACTTGCAAGAAATCATCACACCCCATTTTCTCCACTCCTTGGCTGATTTTTTCTCCCAAAGCAGAACACATAAATTACCCACGAAATGCTCGAAAGAGATTCCTCATGGAAATACTAGGAAATAGCCTCATTTAGGACAGTAGTTTTTAACCTTGGTGTCACTTCAGATTCACCTGGAGACTTTTAAAAAATACCTATGCCTGGGCCTCCACCCCCAGAAAATTGATGTAAGTGGGTCTTTTTTTTTTCCCCCAAATACAGGTGGCTCTGTTGTGTAGCCGTGTTTGAGAACATTTCCTCCAGGAATGCCCCAGTGGGTCACTCTCCATTCTATAAATTCCACATTTCTAAGAATACATTTAAAAGCATTTTTTAATTCTTTCATCATAGGCAAATCTATTTTTGTATTCTCCTAGTTTGTCAAGTTTTTATGGGAAAATTAGTCTACTTTTGAAAATGTATTCTTCATCAGTAATTTCCAAAATTTACTTTGATCAGTAATTTCAGAACCTAACGGGTTGTTTGTGGCTTCCCAGATATTTTGAAAATATATAAGATAAAATGTTATGTAAAAATAGTGCATGTGTCTCATCACCCCAAAGTTAGGCTTCTGAAGCAAGTGAATATATTAAAGACAAATTGAAATCATAATATTTAGAAGGTTAGTATATTAAATGTTAGTACATTCATTATTACATTTTGGTAGTTATAGATTTTACTTAAACATATTTTTAGTCATTAAAGAAATATGTATGCCAATTTAAAAAGTCAAGTCACGAACAATTATTTCTAATAAAAGCAAAACTTAAGAACCCTAGCTTCCCTCTCCAGAAGTATCCATTTTTAATCCTTTTGGCCGTCCCAGTTGTTATCCTAGCATTTTTAATCAGATGATTATGCTGTTATTTCTTGATGGAATATTTTTTCTGTCTATTTCTTTTCTGCAATGATGACAAAGATTTAGCTATCTACTCTCCTCCATAATTTCCTCCATCCCTCCGTTAAATTACATTATTATTTTTCAGTTGTGTACTGGCTACTTTTCTAATTTTAATTATGTGGCTCCATCATTCTTTCCTGTACATTAGCTGTGAGCTGGCTCTCTTGACTCTCCATTTTATAAGATGAGGATGTGACTGCCTGTGGCCTTCTCTTCCATTGCCCCAAGTTTCCCCAAATCTCCTATTTTTACTTTTGCATCATCACAGTTGATAAAAACACATTCCATTTTCCATGTCTTCTGTATTTTACCTATAGGTTAGTTTTAAAATGTGATAGCTAATATATAGTTTTCACATTCATCTGACTATAGAGAATTGCACATTGTAAACCCTATCAGGCATTTGTATATTGAGATGCTGTCACATTTCTTCACCTCTTTTGTATTCTGTCATCATTTAAAAAAATATATATTAGGTATTTTTTCTTGACTTTCTTTGTCAGAGACCACTATACTCAATCACGGGCCCATTTTCATGCTCTAACAATCAGGACTGGCTCGATTGGATCAAAGTTGTAATCCTGGGACTTCCTTCTAGGTTAAGAATCGTTTTCTCTCATATTTCAAAGGCATTATTGTACTACTTTTTAGCATCCAATATTTATGGGTAAGTCTTTTGTTGGTCATTTTTGTTGACCTGTATGTAAATTTTAATCCCTTCTGAAACTTTTTGAATTTTCTTTTTTATATTTGGCACAAAATTTTACAATAAAGTGTCTAGTTGTAATTTTTCATTAATTATTCTAAGCACTCATCCACTATTTCAATCTTAAGATTCATGTCCTTCAGTTCTGAGAAATGCTTGCTTTTTTTTTTTTGAGATGGAGTCTGGCTCTGTCGCCCAGGCTGGAGTGCAGTGGCGCGATCGTGGCTCACTGCAAGCTCTGCCTCCCGGGTTCATGCCATTCTCCTGCCTCAGCCTACCGAGTAGCTGGGACTACAGGCGCCCGCCACCTCGCCCAGCTAGTTTTTTTGTATTTATTGTAGAGACGGGGTTTCACCGTGTTAGCCAGGATGGTCTCAATCTCCTGACGTTGTGATCCGCCCGCCTCGGCCTGCCAAAGTTCTGGGATTACAGGCGTGAGCCACTGCGCCCGGCCTCAGTTCTGAGAAATTCTCGTTTTTTCTGTCGTGATTTTCACATCTTTTTCCACTCTGCTCTGATCATCCGAACTACTGTAGGTTAGATATTGGACCTCCTGGAGGATACACTGAGAATACATATTTTCTCTCATATTTGTAATTTTTGGCAATGTTTTAACATTTTTATCTTCAATTATTTTATAACTTATTATTCGGGCTATAATTTTTAAAATGTATTAAGCTATATTATTGGATTTTCTCTCCTAGAGTCTCTCTCTCTGTCTCTCTCTGTGTGTGTGTGTGTCTATGTGTTTCTGTTATATATATATAATACGAATTTATCTCTGAGGATGTTATTTTCATTATTTTAATGTTCTCCTCTACTCCCTAAATTCTGTCAATTTCCTACGGAATGACATTTTCCTGTTTACCATTAGTTTCTCTATTCTGTGGTGCGGTCTTGCCTCCAATACCTTACGATGTTTTGCTACCTATATATATTTAAAAATAAAGCAACATTAAGCATGTCAGTAGTTCTCTGCACAGTGGTTTTTGATAGTGTCTGGACGGAGGGAGGGAGGGAACAAAAGAACAAAGGGACTAAAATGGCGCATTTCCGGGTTCTTCATTGTCAACTTTCCCGTGCCCGGGAACGACACAGGTCGACTGCGCAGGCGCAGTCTGACGTCTGAAGAAGAAAATCGAAACCTACCTAGCCGCGCCTACCGCCCCGCCCCCGACCCGCGTATGTCCCGCCCACTGCCCGCCCACTCCCGGGCCCAGGACATAAAAGCCGCTCCCCGTGGGCACACAGCGGGAACTTCCTCGGTCCCTGCTCGTATGCGTAGGTAGGAACCTCGCCGGAGAAGCCAGAGCGACTTCGTCGGCCTCCACCGTGGGAGACCGGTGAACCTCGCCCCTCCTTCACATTGGCAAGTTAATAAAGTTTTCTTTTACCCTGCTTACCTGCCTATTCTCTGGCACTTACTCTGGTGGTTGTCTGGAGCAAATCAGATAGGTTTACTTTAGAGCAATTAGGCAGGCATGTGACTATTACAACTGTTAAAAAATATTACAATTAAAAATATTTCTGGAGGGAATCAGGAAATCCTTTAGAGAAGAGACTTCTGATTTTTTTATTCAAGTGATAGATGTCTGGGTCCTACATGGTGATACAGAAAGGCAAGAGTTTGACTTTTAATCAATATTCCTATTTTTCCCTCAATTTTTCTCCTGTGATGGTGTTAAGAAACCCCAACCTCCACCCTCAGCTGTATAACTTCAGTCTTACTCTTCTGGGCTGTTGCTTCTTTATCCCCACATCATCATTTTTGTTGTACTGTCTTTCCTTTGTTGTTCACTTCAATGATGTGGAGAGTGCACACTCAGATGCCCATATGGCCCAGGCAGGTAATTAAGTAAATGAGGAAGGCTGGTCCTTAAAAAATAAAAATGGACTAAGCATGCCCTGGTGCTGGAGAGAGTGCTACTACTTGTTTCAACTATGATTTATTCTTTTACAATCAATTTGGTGAAATTTTCAGAGGCGAAAAAGATCAACACATATGGTTGACATGTCATCTTGACTCAGGGGTTGTCCTAAGTATTAAACTCTAAAATAAATTCATTACTTCTTGGTCGGGGGGCTTTAAGTCATTACTTTCTGTCAGACTCCTCTAAGCTACCTTAAATGAATGTAGGTTCTAGGTAAAAGCATGTCTTTGCCATGCACAGGCAACCTCAAGGCATACCAAAAATGAAACACTGTATTTTCTATTAAAAAAAACTTCAGCGCAGAAGGCCCTGAATAATCTTAAAGGCAGTAATTCTACCTTGATTTTATAGTACGATGGCAGCGTGCTTCAGGTTTCTTTCTCATTTGGACCCTAGATATAAATTTAGGGCTGCATATTGAGACATAACTCAGAGAAAGTGATTTTGTATGGGTCTAGGTTAATGTGGTTCATTTATGTAGCTTTCTGGTTCTATAGCTTTATCCAGAGATGGGGCCAAGTTATAATATATAAACTGAGGATCAGATGGATGGCATATTCTCACATGGTCACTTTTAATATCGTTTCTCTTGTCAAGCCATTAGCTAATGCAACAGAGAGTTAGCGATTTTATTCTCAGATGAGATCCTGAGTGTCATGGTTTTCTGATGCTGATTGAAGGAAGAATTACTAAGAATTATTTGCTTTGGATATGTGATGGTGGTAGGGTTGATAGCATATTGGATACTGAAAAAATATAAATGTATTTTTGGACTGGAGGAAGACCTTTGAAGGGATACTTGTAAAGCAGGCTAAAAGGAAATGCTTAATGTGTTACACCCTCCTTGTGATTTTGGTGAGTTTATCAGATTAATGACCAGATACAAATTGATGGAGGCAAGAGAATTAGGTCTCAGTAGTTTCCATGAGATTTCTTCAAGGCGCCTCAAACAAACAATCTATATTAAAACCATGTGCTTTACTCAAAAAGATAATTTTACCCTAACAAATAAAACACACAGCGTGCTTTCTACTCCAACTGACTTCAAAGCAGCCTCCCAACTTGTACCCCCAACTGGATTTCTACCCTTAAGTCTCTCCTTTTTAGAATCTGTGTTAGTACTACCATACTACCAATGGAAATATGAAAACAGCATGTAACCACATTTTGTACTTCTGTGTTCACAAGATTTGCTGAGAAATAGGGCATATGTGCTTTAAAATCCATAAAAAAAATCCTAAAATATTTTATTCAGTTAAGGCTGACTTACTAAGGTATTTAGAGCAAAGAGTATGTTTTGAAGGTATTTCCTCACCCTATCAATTCAACATGATGCAGATGCCTCTATTAAGCCTGTCAGTTCCTCCCTAGAACAGAGAAAATCAAATCAAAGCTTGACAAACATGAAGTGCATGGTTTGCTGCTGTGAGTCTTCACAATGATTATAGATCTCTAAACGACTGATAAAGTTGTGGTGCTTGAAATTGATTGCTGAGATGAGCAGTGGTGCATACCACAGCCTGTCTTTTCCTTGCCACACATTGCTTAACTGGCCACTCATAGCCATGTGTCTAGATCAATATCCCAACATGTGAGAGATTATTGGAATGTTGCAAACTGAAACAATGTCAAGGTAGGTTGAAGCTGCTGAAATGGGAAAGCACCTCAAATAGTTAACATGTAAGCCCAGCGATATTCTAGGCTCCCAAGGAAAAAAAAAAGATGTCAGAAAAGGACCCCATGTCCTTTTTGAGTTATAGACTAAGTAAATTTTTAGTCTCCTTAGAAAAGCATCCAGAAAGGGAAAGGATGTGTTTAACACATGCTTTCCTTTTGGTATGCTGATATATTTTGGCTTTCTTAACTCATTTTATACAACCCAAAGAGCTGACCTCCTGCCAGTTTCTTTGGAGAGAGAGCTTATGGATTCTAGCTTCTAAACTTAAATTCTGCAACTAAATACATCACACTTGCAGAAAGTTTATGAAGTATTTAAAAAGATTCTCTAAGTCTAAACTATAAAAGTATATTTTATCTACTAAACTCTGTCCAAATCTGCCCCATATGAAAAGCGAAGAGAGAAAACTTAATTTTGGGGTGGCAGATTGTATATCCTCCAAATTGCCACAACAATGTCTCCCATTTCCCATTCCCTTCCTTGATGTTCCTGTTATCAAGATGTGGGGTGTCTGTGTTCCTTCCTCTTGAATCTGAATGGGATTGTGACTATAGCAGAAATGATATGATGTGATTTCTGAATCTAGAAATAGAAAGTGATACAGCTTCTGCTTGGTTTTCTTGGGAGAGAACACAGTCATGTTATTGGGAACATGTTATGAAGAAACCAAAGCAACCCCCTGGAGAAGCCACTGGGAAGGATCCAATAGCCAGAACCTTCTCACTAGCCCTAAGTGAGTCATCTTGGAAGTTGATCGTCCAGCCCCAGCTGAACCACTCCAACTCACTATCTTATGATGCAGCAATCAGATATCCCCACTGAGATCTAGACAAATTGCAGATTTGTGAGCAAAATAAGTGATTGTAGTTGTAGTTTTAAGGTTTGGAGTGCTTTGTTAGGCAGCAAGGGATACCTGTATTAGGGAATCAGACTTAACTTTGTGGGGACTCAAATTTGGTAGTGTTTTCCATTCCTCTGTAACAGGGGTGGGCAATGTGCAGGCTGAATAGGCCCTGCAGCCTGCTTTTTAGGGCTCATAGCTAAGAATGAGTTTTACATTTCTAAAGAGCCATTGAAAAGAAAAACCCTAATCAACTAATCAACCAACTAACCAACCAACCAATCAACCAAACAAACAACAAAGAATACGTGACAGAAACTGTATGTGGCTTACAAAGACGAAAATATTTTTTTATCTGGCCTTTTATAGAAAAAGTTTGCTGACTTCTGCTTTATAATGATGTTGTTCCACAATATCCTCTTCTTTTGGCACTTAGTATAAATCAGTGCAACTGGTTTTGTGCCGGAAGACAAGCTTAGCAACGATAAGAACTCCCAGGTATTTTTTTCTTAAGGCCTTATCATAACTGTCCTTCTACAACCAATGTGTTAGTACATTTTCTGTTGCCTACAACAAAATAACTGAAACTGGGTAATTTGTAAAGAAAAGAGATTCATTTCTTACAGTTCTGGAGGCTAAGAAGTCCAAGGTCGAGGGACCATATATGATGAGAGCCTTCTCGCTAGTGTGAACCCTCTACAGAGTTCCAAGGTGGTGCAGGGTATTGCATGTGCTAATATGTTACCTCAGGTGGTCGGTCCTCCCTCCCTCCCTCCCTTCTTTCCTTCCTTCCTTCCTTCCTTCCTTCCTTCCTTCCTTCT
>NC_045435.1:5328777-5377141 GCF_002776525.5 Piliocolobus tephrosceles | reverse complement strand
TCCTTCCTTCCTCCTTTCTCCTTCCTCCTTCTCCTTCCTTCCTTCCTTCCTTCCTTCCTTCCTTCCTTCCTTCCTTCCTTTCTTCCTTCCTTCTTTTCTCCTTCCTCTTTCCTTCTTTCTTCTTTCTTCTTCTTCTGCCATCAGTTGCCCTGCCATGATAACTCATTAATTCCATAACCTGTAAATCCATCAATCTATGGATGGTTTAATCCATTCAAGAGGGCAGAGTCTTTGTCATCTAGTTACCTGTTAAAGGTCCCACCTCTCAATATTGCCACATTGGAGATTAAATTACAACATGAATTTTGGAGGGAACAAATACTCAAACCAGAGCAACCAAACTGAGTTTCAAAAACAGTTGCACTTTCTATTGAGTACCTTCATGCAACCATGTTGTGTTCTGCCTTAAGATGTAATAGACTATAGTTCAAGAAAATATATTTTCGGTGTTACATACCTCAGAATCAAAAATAATAGCAGGAAATTGAAATTTGAAAACATTTTCTTGATATCTGTATGTAGGCATACTGCCTTCTTTCCTCTTCCTTCAAACACGTATATCTGGTATAGCTATAATTTCTTTTTTTTCTTTTTAAATTATTTTTATTATACTTTAAGTTTTAGGGTACATGTGCACAACGTGCAGGTTTGTTACATATGTATACATGTGTCATGTTGGTGTGCTGCACCCATTAACTCATCATTTACATTAGGTATATCTCCTAATGCTACCCCTCCCCCCTCTGCCCACCCCACAACAAGCCCCGATGTGTGATGTTCCCCTTCCTGTGTCCAAGTGTTCTCATTGTTCAATTCCCACCTATGAGTGAGAACATGCGGTGTTTGATTTTTTTGTCCTTGTGATAGTTTGCTGAGAATGATGGTTTCCGGCTTCATCCATGTGCCTACAATGGGCATAAACTCATCATTTTGTATGGCTGCATAGTATTCCGTGGTGTATATGTGCCACATTTTCTTAATCCAGTCTATAATTGTTGGACATTTCTTATCTGAGGCCTAAACAATATGAATTTGTCAACACAAATATTTTGTATTCATTTGTAATGTATATTATAATTATATATTGGAACTAAAGTTTTCCAAGGTGGAAATTGAGATAGAGGGTGTGAAGATACAACACCAAAAATTTTCGCATTTTTTTTCCTTAGGTGACTGAATTGGTTAAATTTTAAGACAACATGTCAAAGTCAACTACCAGCCCGGAAGTGTATTAAGCAACTGTGCTATTCCATGGGTTCATTGTACCAGTGAAGTCACAGGGTTTTGTCTAGAAAAATCACTTTCTCAAAGTTGTTCTTCCATTAAACAGATTTTTAAAAATCTTATCTTCAATTGCAGATTCAACAACTCTGGATATCCAAACTGTTACCAGTGCAGTATGAAGAATAAGAATATTTTCGTATAATAGTGTTTGGATTTAGACAGGGAACTAATAGAGTTTGCAATTTTGAATTCTGCTTACTTGTCAGTGAACTGGGGAATGGGGTGACATTCTGAGGACAAGAAGGCATGGCAGAAATCTACCTAACCTGATGTGCTGAGATTGATTCATACTCCCACATTACATTTGCTTTGTGGATTAAAAAAATAAAAAAAAAACTTTGGATAAAACACTTAGGTTTGAAAGCTAGTTTTGAGTTGGCAAAAATTTTATTAGAAATCTCTTTGGCGTTTAAACTACTATCACTTTGCCAGTTGCCAATGAAATGTGGTAATGGAAAATCCTGAATATCAAAGAAAGAAATGACTTTCACAATTAGAATACATTTAAGTACTGACTCACTCTGTCCTTTACCTGAGATCTTGGTGATTTTTAGAGAAAACAACATAATGCAGGCTTTATAAAGCTACATTAAATCTTTGATAGGTTGAAAATTGCTGTGGAGCTTTAATTTTTTGAAATAGGTTTTCAGTGCAAGGTAAAATTGATGTAATGACATAAAGAAGCAAAACAAGTAACAACCTTTCAAAGAGATTCAACATAATTGTTACAAAGTGAAAAACCTTTTAGAACCCCCCATACATTTCAACAAGAATTGTGTTGTTTTCCATTACGGTTTTTATACAGCCTCTGTAATATTGGTTCATAAAATGTGTGTCTGCAGAAATTATCCACGGAAGTTAGAGGTAGAAAAGACCTGCTAGGGCATCTATTTCATTTACAAGCTATCAATAACTAATGCAAGACATGACAATAATGCAACATTAAGGTTATACATTTAAACACAGAAGTCAGGAAATGCAAAATTCAAGGATCTCATAATAACATCAAACACCCACAGTACACAGATAAAATATTTTTGATTGCTAATTATACTGTTAAGTGTTATGCCTTAAAACGAAGCACATGAAATATGAACAAGCTAATGTTCCCTTGGGATACTTAAATATCCTGGCTTTTATGTTTAAATTGGTAACTTTAAAAGTTCCATTGACATAGATTTTCTTTTTTTGTTTCCTTCCTTTATTTTAAAAAACTGAAAAAAAAAAATGTTTCCATTGATCACTGATGTTAACAGTGTTAAGAATTACCCTCAGCCTCCATGTAGCTTTCCGAAGAAGTTATTTTAAAAAGGGGCTGGTAAAATTAGCCAGAATTATGGCCTACGTTCCTTAGGATGCGGTCATCCATGTCTCTGAACATCACCTGGTGCTGCGGTTTGACCCTTTCATTTAAGCATGGAACTGTCTTCCCTAAACAAATTGATTTGGTGTCACATTTGTAAATTTCTCAACCTTACAAAGTACAATATAGAAAGAAATTGAGAGTGGTGATATAACCACATCTGATAAATTTTGATTTCAAGAAGGCTTTTTAAGAGGGTAGACTCTGCTTTTCAAAAGATTATTCTTAATTAGGGCAATTAAAAGGAAGGAAAGAGGTAAAGCCATTATAGGTGCAAAGCACAGTAGCAAAAATATACCTGGGTTTTGAGATTAGAAACTGAATATAAACTTAAATCAGAGATTTGAAGATGGCAAAGACGTCAGTGAGGCAGTAGAAGGAGGGATCAGGAAGTAGATGATAACCTTTACTGATACTTCATTGCTTGAGGTCTAAACGCTTGACAAGGCAGACAAAATCTTCCCCACTCCGATTTACCACCTGTTTATCTCCAGTGGCAGGCAAATAACAGACTCCAAAGATGTCCATGTCCTAATCCCCATAACCTATGACTATGTTGCTTTACTTAGCAGATATATATATATGGCAGATGTGATTCATTTAGAAATCTTGACATGTGGAGATTATTTTGTAATATCCCAGTAGGTCCAATGTAGTCATGTGGGTCTTGATAAGGAGAATCAGAGAGGATACCTGATGAAAGAAGCAGAGGTTGGAGTTATGTGAATGCTGGCTTTGATGATGGAAAGGGGCCACAAGCTAAGGAATGTGGGCAGCCTCTAGGGACGTGAAAAGGCAAGGAATGAATTCTGTCCCAGAGCCTCCTGAAGGAATGCAGTCATTGCTGACACTTTGATTTTAGCCCCATAAGACCATTTTGGTCTTCTGAACTGTAAGAACAAATTTGTGTTGTTTTAAACTACGATATCTGGAGTAATTTGTAATAGAAAACCAATGCACCTATGCACATTCATAATGGTTGCATCATATTACTTTGTCTCCAAGGTGTCATCTATTGTAAGACACAGCACTAATTTCATAAGACTTGGAGGCGGGTACAAAATACAAACATTTCTTTTATGAACTAATAATAATTTATATCAGTTACATATTCCTATCCTTTTAAATAGCATAATTAAACTTGGAGCTCAAGTTTCCTTTATAGTCAGAGTTTAATGATTCTTCTGACTTTCTTTCGGCTACGAGAAATTATATAGTTTGGCCTTGACATGCTGCTTTTAATAATGCATGTTCATGACTTCTTTAGAGACAGATATTGTCATTTCAAGATGTTTTGTTTGCATTTCCTACTTGTTAATTCATGGTTCCATTTTTTCTTTAATTGAATTACATGTTGGAAGTTTAATAGTTTCTCTTGAAAACCTAGTAGGAGCATTTGTCAGGCAGATGTTGGTGCCTCAGTGATAGTCCATCACAATGCATGAATCAACCATGCTATGCTTCACTACTTTTAAAAGTCTTGTGATTTATTCCAAAGCATTGGCTATGTCTTCTGCCTCTAATTGCATTACCTGTTTGCAACGGTCTTCTTCATATGCAAGCTGCTTCACAGGCCTCATAGAGAAAGCTTTTTTGAAGACATTTAAGTCCCAATTGGATATTCATATTTCAGTGAAAATTAAATTGCATGCGATGCTACCAATGCAGTGAACGCAGACAAGTTAATGAACAAACACCTTTCATGTAGACTAGTTTTCTTCACTCAGAACAAAAGCACATGGGTTATATTTTTCAGTTGAAAAGAGTATTTGATATTGATTACATAATACTTCTTGATTTTTAGATACATAAGACTGTGAAAAAACGTGCCCATCAGCATCAAAGAGATATGGTAATAATATGAATAACAGCTAATACAGCACAGTACAGATGAGGACACTAAGGCTGGGAGAAGATAAGTAACTTTTCCAAGATTGCAGGGTTAGCCGCTGTCAGAGGCAGCATCAGATGCAGTGGTGCTGGCTAAAGCCTGAGCCTTTGACCACTGCACTGTTAACGCTCTTTCCTGTTTCCACCAGCTATACTGAACAGCTCGGTGGTCTACGAACATGTTCTCTTTCTAGTCTCAGTTTGCACACCTGGCAGTTTCTCTAAACAGAATGGTTAAAAATATGTGCTCAAAAGTTAAGTGATGAGAGCCCTGGCCCCACTACTTACTAACCATGCCTCGTCATCCTCATTTCTAAAATGCAGATTTCTTGGTACCTATGTCATAGGTTTGCAGTGAGGATCATATAAAATCATACAGGTAAAGGGCTTAGTATTAATTTCAGGCACACAATAAATTCTACTTAACAAAAAGGAGGAGAGGAGGAAAATAAGGACTGATGCTTATGTTACTTGCTTTTGAATAAATTCCACCACTCCTCACAGCAAATTTTTCATGTCCTTCAATTTGATTACAGTCAGAAAAAATTTTGGGGATCATCTACTTTGTGCATACCCAGTGCTAGCTTCACTATCATCAAGGGAATTAAGGGAGTACAAGAAATATAAGAATGCTGTGCAATGGGGAGCGCTCTCACACCAGAATCAATGGCAGACGGACCGTGAGCAGTGGTCCTCCTTTTCTCACTCTCTCTTTCCTCCGACTGCTTCAGTTAATGTAATATTTCTAGAATACCTTAATTGGGTAGACTTATGTAAAGCCCCATCTTTGCCACTGAATGTTGCTTGGAGAAGGAAGGTTGATGGGAGACTCTTCAATCAACACGTCAACCAGTCTTGCCCTGCTGCTCAAAAATAATCTAGGTGCCTTTCTCCACTATAAATTGGAAGTGAGTAGGAGAACTCTGATGAGGTATTTTAAAGATTACAGCCTTAAATTTTGAAAAGTAGTGATATTTGGTCTTTGTTATGTCAGTTTCTTGTATTCTATTTCAGAAGGTGCCTCTCTAGCACAGGGAGTCCTGTGCATTGCTACTCCTGGGCGAATTTAGAAGATGACATTATCTGCCACCTGTTCAGGATACCACCTCACTCACCTTTCCCTGTTCTGAATATACCCTGGATCTTAATGCAATTAGCACAGTTTATTACTAATGAAGGATCTTACGTGACTTTGTGCTTTGTTCTCATAGTCTAGGCCACTACCTTCACTAATCATCCAGGCTTTCAAATTCCCACATTTACTGAGTATAATACTTCCTTGAGGTATTTGTAAAACCTTTACTTGTTCTAAAGATGTGGTGAGCTAAGTAATAATTTCTCTTTAAAAGTGTTTTCTGCACAGTTGAGTTAATGGAGACAGATCACTTTAACACTTAAGATAAATGTATGGGTGAATGCACACCCACATACTATATATACTCATATATACATATAGATTGAGCAGTAGCAAAGAGGAAGTTTGATGCCATTTAAATAAAAGCTTTGATTTTAGAAAAAATTGAAAATTAGTAGACACAAATCTCAAGGAATGGGATTTTTTTTTTTGAACTTAGGGAAAACCACTATTTTCTCTATTCTCTTGACCTTTGGTGTATTATTTATCTGGTGGGTTGCAGCAAGCTTTAATATTTGAAAAAGGTCATAAGGATAGCCAAATTCACCTACCGTATTTGAATAATGTAGTCAGCAGAGGTCTAGGGAATTACCGTACTTAGATCAGGAAGTATGAGTTCCAGTCCAGTCTCATTTCTACCCCTGATTTGTTGTTTGACCTAAGGTGAGTCATTCTCTTCTTTGTCTATCAAGGGTGATAATGAGATGTCTTCTTTCTCTTTCTAATATAGATGTTGTGAAGAATGCAATAATCTCCTAACTGACCTTTCCCCTTTATACACTACCTCCAGAAACATCTTCCTAAAACACTGTTTTGCACTCTAGCCCTCTGTGCAAAAACCCCTAGGTCTTTTCTGTGGCATAATATTCAGGGTTCTTCCCATTTTTAATCCCAAGCAATTACTGACCCTCTTCAATGTGACCTGTACTGTGCATTTTAAATATTAACTCTTAATCTTCATACTACCATGATCATATTTAGTAAAGATCATGCCTTTTAAATGTAAAGAAAATAAAATCTTTAAAAGTACAAGTTTGAAGCATGTCTATTGGATTCTTGGCTCATGCTCTTCCCACATGCATATTTATACTGCTGCTACTTAGCTTGTGCTTTTATGCACACACACACACACACACACACACACACACACATTTTTATTTATAACTTTATATTCATGCGCCACTTGTTTTCAAAAAGGATACAAGATGGAACAATAAAATTCACATGTATAACAACGCTAGTACATTAGTAATGAAGCAAAATAAGAACTATGAAAAGGAAGAAGAAGCAAGCATTTTATCTCCAGAATGTTTCCCCACACCGTTTACTCCACCACATTTGCCCTGTGATCACACTCAGTTTCTTGCAGGGACTGCTGCAAGGCCACCTATCTTGTATCCCCACTCTGCTGTTACCCGTGTATAGTTCATCTTCATACAGAGGGTAGAGTGACTATTTTAAAAGATAAACTATGGTATCTGCTTAAAATACTGTGCTGGCTCCATTATTTTTAGGTTACAATGTCATTCTTTGCCACAATCTTCAGGGCTATATGTGATCTTCTCCATGCCCAGATATCAATCCTTATCACCTCTCATTCCTTATCCACCTCACTTCGGTCATGACTGGCCTTCATTATGATCCTTCAGGACATCTTTTCTAGACAGTTTTGCTTTTGTTGTCACCTAAGCCTTTTATGTTCTGATCCAAGATCATCATGTGAATGTTCCTTCTCATCATGTAGATATCAACTCCTAGTTTGCTAGTTCTCAGTCAGTATATGGACAGATAAATTATTCTTTTTTTTTTTTTTTGAGACGGAGTCTCGCTCTGTCACCCAGGCTGGAGTGCAGTGGCCAGATCTCAGCTCACTGCAAGCTCCGCCTCCCGGGTTCACGCCATTCTCCTGCCTCAGCCGCCGGGTAGCTGGGACTACAGGCGCCAGCCACCGCGCCCGGCTAGATTTTTGTATTTTTTTAGTAGAGACGGGGTTTCACCGTGTTAGCCAGGATGGTCTCGATCTCCTGACCTCGTGATCCTCCCGTCTCGGCCTCCCAAAGTGCTGGGATTACAGGCTTGAGCCACCGCGCCCGGCCCAAATTATTCTTTTTTAAATGTCTGCATGGTATATGCGTATTTTCAGTGGATGAGTTAACTAAATTAAGGTGTATCTGTTTGCCCAGTCTTTCTCAACTACAAAGAAAAAAAAATACCAAAATGATCATGAATACATATTAATACACTCAAGGGGAATTGTTTTTAGGAATAATTTTTTGAATTAGAATTACTGGATCAAAGACTATGTGATTATTATTTCTGATAGATTTTTCCAAGTCAGAGAGTTTTTTAATGTATTTATTTATTTTGAGATAGAGTCTCTCTCTGTCACCCAGGCTGGACTGCAGTAGCGTGATCTCGGTTCACTGCAACCTTTGCATCCCAGGTTCAAGCGATTCTCATGCCTCAGTATCCTGAGTAGCTGGGATTACAGGCGTGCACCACCATGCCCTGATAATTTTTGTGTTTTTAGTAGAGATGGGGTTTTGCCATGTTTGCCAGGCTGGTCTTGAACTCCTGGGCTCAAGTGATTCACCCACCTCAGCCTTCCAAAGTGCTGGGATTACAGGTGTGAGCCACCATGCCTGGCCAGGAGTTTAATTTTAAAGCATAACTCAGAAGACAGTTTTTAGTCCTTTTAGTCCAAGCTAAGGTAGTCATGATATGTAGCTTTATGAAGCTCTAACCTGATCCAAGGATAGAGCTTAGAAATCCTTTAGGAGTACATGTCTTGAATTATTTTCCTTGATGTGCACTTTTCTCAGCAGGGTTTTATGTAGGAAATTTTATATTGAACGCAGCCTCTCACATTTCCTGTTGCTAACTAAAGGATGAGTCGTAGGCTTAGAGTCCTGGAATAAAAACAAGAGTTGACCTCCTGCTATGTACATTGGAAAGTCTGAGCTGTGGTTTTGCCTGGCTGGAGGGTCCCAGGCTTCTCTATAGGGATAAGCCGGGGGGTCCCTTTGCTGAATACCCATCCTCTGCCTTCTCCATGCTCAGAAGGGCTAGCACCATGGTTGTCTCCTTCAGAAGTTTCCCCCGACTCTCTCTCTCCCTTTTCTTTACTCTTTCCACACTTACTGACTGCACGATTTACTTGGTCCTTAAAATATACTATACTTTATCATTTATTGTTTATCTAATTTATGTGTCTTTTTTCCCTCACTTGAATAGTGTGATGCTCAAGGGTAGTGATATTATCCCACCCTTATTCCTGTTTCCACACCTGATGCAGCAACCCACACACTCATAAAAAATATAAAGAGGAAGCATGATCATCCTCTGACCTTCCATTACTGCCCGTAGCGACTGGACCTCTCGCCACCCTTTAAACTAGTCTCCCTTTGGCCTATGATACTCAGCATGAGGCTACTAACCCAGACCAGGAGCTGACCACAGGTATGGACTATCTCCATTCCACATGAATTTCAAACCAATATGAGTCATTTCCTCTGCTTTCTTAGCGTTTCCTAACCCATTGCTCTCACGACTGAACATTTTTAGGACAAAATTTCCATCCCAACTCATCGTTAAGCTTAGTCTAAGAAGAAAACAAGCTGTAGCCCTGAAGGAAAAAAGCACCAAAAAGTTGCTAGTGAGAGAAAATTTGGGTTATATGGCTAGTCATAGGCATGACATGTCAGCCACAGTATTCCTCCTCTATAATGACTATGCAGAGAGATCTCTTTCTCTCTCATACAGACACACATATATATGTGTGTGTGTGTGTGTATGTATATGAGTGTGTATGTGCATTGTATGTGTGTGTGTGTATATATATATATACGCATCTCAAAAGACTGCTGAAATACAATTTCTAGATACAGTCATTATTGATATTTTCATGCTCTGGCAATGTAACATTTGACAGGACTGCACAATTTTGTGCTTTTGCTACTGCAAAGCTTAGTGTTTCAAAGGCTGTGTGTGAAGTGCATACAATGTGAAACTGTTATTCTGATCTCTTCTGAATTTTTCACAGAAGAGGCACTCAGTCCATTGGATTGGTGCTTTGTTTTCACACCATACCTTAGAAGTTTGCATGTGCTTCTTTTGGCCTGTTTCTAGAAAGAATAGCATTGACTGTCTAACGTTCTTTGAAATGAAGGATTGGGCATGTAGGTACCGTAATATGGCAGGAGCAAAACCAGCTGATTTTGTCTAAAGTTTAATTTATGAGTTTTGGCCTTTGATGTTGATAATGATGGACTTCCTACTCTTTGTTATGAAAAGAAAACCATTCTATAGAACGCTTAGTGCAAATTGAGTATAGCCCCCTTTGTCAATGAATGGCTAGGATTATTTCAATTCTTAAGCTGTTGCTACTTAATATTTGGCACAAACACTGTAGCAAAGGAGACAGAAAAAGTAACTATTCAGCTAATTTAGACTCCACACAGCTTTTTGCCTCATTTTAGGTTTCAGTGTTTAGATCTTTTAAAACCAATTTTCACCAAAGTAAAACTTAGCAAACTAAGGCTATCCTCATAATAAATGTGTTAGAAGTAGAGCCATTTTTCCCCTAGAGATTTGACTGCTTCTCTTAGCAGCTATTAGACCAATAGTCCTTTTTATAATTAAAAAATACTATATGTATTTTAAAAAATGCCTTAGTATAATGAGGCATTTCTTAGCCCACAGTAAGTCCATAAATGCTTCCTAGTGACACTATGAAATCTTGAAAATGCTTTTTTAGTTTAAGTATTTTACTGCTGTTTTTTAACTTCTATGTTCGAAGTCCATTAGAAAAAAATTTAAAATCATTTAAATATCTCCCTTCTACCATTCTCTCATTCACTAAACATTTTTTGAGCACTAACCATTTCTTACGTAACAGCACGAAGGTATCTGTGCTTACAAAGAAGTTTTACCTTCACTTTTAATTGTACCAAAGCTTGAACATCAACTAAACATTTTTTATCAAGACTTCAGTATTGATATATCAATACTTTAAGAAGGATGCTATGTAATAGTACAGAGTATTTTTAATCTGAGGATCTCAGAAATACAGTGGTAGAATTAATAAAGGCAAAGTCGGTAATGAGAGGACATTGGTAAGTCCAAGTAGGCTCAATCTATTTAATGCAATGAAAAGAAATGGAGATAACATTGCAGGCCTAAGAAACCTAACTGTGTAGAGTTGCTTGGGTATCACTGACTTTCTGAGGCAATAGAACAATATTTGATGACTATGAGAATGCTTTTTTAATGTCCCATCTTTATTCAAGCAAAGACCCAGAGGTTAGAAAATGTCAAGCTATTTCCTTCAGGTAGGACTGTGTGAAGGTGATGTCTTCAGTCTGCATTGTTAAATGTCAAAGATATTAGTGGATTTTAAACATGGTCCTTACATAGATAAAAGTTGTGACTGTGGGATAATGAAACTAAAACTATTAGTGTTTTTAAAAACTTTTCTTATGGGAAATCTCAAACCTATTCAAAGTAAGCAAAATAGCATAATGTACCTCTATGTACCCATCATCCTGCTTCAAAAACGTATCAATATTCAGCTATTCTTGTTTTATTTTTTGCTTCTGCCCACTTCCCACCCCTACTTTGTTATTATTATTTACAGTTCTATTTGTGAGATATAATTTACAGATATTAAAGTGCACAAATAGCAGCTTTACAGTTTTCACAGATAGGTGCATTCTGTAACCCTGCCTATACCATAATGTGCAATGGGATTTATGTTTACTATTGTGGATGCTATATATTCTGTAGGTATTCATATGAGAGAGAGAAAAAGAAAATCTCCATCCATCTACTCCCTGATTCCTCGGCATGGTGGTTAGGTTTTAGACATGGGCTCAAAAGACATCAGATAGATGAGCTTTTGTTTCTAAGTTACTAGGAAAAAATTTAATATTCATCTGAATTACAGACTCTCTGACATATCCTCTTCTTGTACCTCTTCAACATATATATAACTATCATGAATTGGTGGAGAAAGAATCAGTGGAAGAATTTTCAAGTCCCATGTTAATCCTCAGAGGCTTTTCTTTGTTAGAAAACTGGCTGAAATTAAATTCACATAACATTATCTGAGGCTTTTACTTAAATGAGAAAATATTAGTTTTTCCTTTTGATCCCAGTAACCCATTTTTGGGCTTTAATTCAATAGCTTAATCCTACCCATAGATGCCCATAACTTCTTCACAAATCAGGAAATTAATAAGCTAGTTTATCCTGATGTGTCTTAACTGTAGAAGTTGAAGTCACATAGGCATGGTTGAGTGGTAGGTGGGCCATAAAGGAATCTCTGGGCCATATTGGGGGGCGTGAGTAGCAGGCAGTGTGAATTGAGAAGGTTCTACTCTACTTAGATTTCCTCCTCTTAGTTTTGTCAAGCCCAACCATTTCATGATACAGATCACTACAGATGAACAAGACCTTAATTCTATATATTAGAGATATTCACAATATTTCTTTCCTCTGTTGGCATGGAAAATTGCAAAGTAGTACCTAGACATTTAAAAAATGAAGTCAGATTTCTTCACTCGTTGCCCAGATGTTATTACTTATTCATAGCGAGTGGTATTTTGTGAGGCTGATCATTATCATTCTGCAGAAAGCTGCCTATATTCCCGTGTCACTCTTGAATAATCAAAATCCAGAACTTCAATAAGAGTGTTCCTCATTTACAAGGTTAATTCCTCCAATACTGATGTCTACAATCTCACCCACGTTTCAGAGCTGAGAATTTATTGCATACAGCATAAACTCCTTGGATATGCAGTGTAAATAGCCTTATTAAGAATGCAGTAAGAGGATATACATTACTATTCTGTTGGGTCAGAAGGGTAAACACAACAAGAAAATGAGGTATTGACCACTAAGTAGTCCCGCTGATCTATTTTACTGTGCCTTTTTTCATTTTGAGCCTTTAAAATGTAGGCTGCCTCGATACTCTGTCTTCACCTAGACATTCATTTCAAACTTCTAAATTCTAGAGGATGTGTGAACTGTCCCAGAGGACAATACCAGTGCCTATGTGTTAACCTAAGTTCGAATTGAGATGAATGTTTCAGGGGAGAGTGAGTTAATAGTAAATCTGCTTTTGCTTTTGTGCTCCAGGTGTTTCTATTAGGATTCGATGTAACATATGATGGTGAATTTTTCCCTTCCGATATAAACAAAACTCAATTGATCTAGATCTAAGCAGCACAACTGTAAGTAGAGGCCAGAGCCAAGGCAGAGCAAGATGTACTAACTCTTGGGCTATCTGTTGTGTATGGTCTGTATTTCCAGTTCAACTCTAAGTGCTTGGACAATAGAAAGTTGTTCTCTATTTCTTTTCTTCCTAGAGACAGCACCCAGCATCAAAATGTGCAAATGGGAATAACTCCATCAGCCAAGTGGTTTACTGGGACACAAGGTTACATATTATATAATAGAAAAGCCATATCAAAGCTATAATATTCTCAGAGACATTCCCCTAAGAGTTACTCAGCATAGTACTGTACACTTTTCTAGTCCTTGAAACAACAACATATTTTTAGGAAGATATCAGTATCTTTGAGCTTGTAACAGCTGCTGTGATATTCCTTTACCTGAAAATTATGATTAATAGATTACTATTTGCTATATTACAAGTATTGTGAAGTGGAGTAGAGAAAAGCGTTTGGTTTTATGATAATACCAAGCAAGAGTCATAACAAGTGCACTTAATAATTCAGACATTTCTCTAAATAAGTAGATTGTTGAGAGTTATGCATTTGGTTCATTCTCTGATTTGTGGGGAAAAGATGAAGTTCCTTTCCTTTTCTTTACCCAACACCCACAAGATTCCATTTTGAGTTACCTTGCCCTATTTATACTTACCTAAGAATCTAAAGAGAAAGGTGATTTCTCAATTTTTATTGTCCAAATCTATGCCTCATAAAAGTAGAATGTTTACTTTAGCTGCTTAAATGTTTCATTTAAATTGGATCGACATGTTGACTATCAATAGCAGAAAGGAAAGCAAGATAACTAACAGAAGAAGACTTGAAGTCATGTGGTATAAGGAACAAGAACCTAAAATTTGGGAGGAACAGGTCCACCTCTTCCAGGGGTCTTTGAATTCGAATGCATGAAGGTAAAGTGTGTTAAATGAAACCTAAAGAAATTTCATCAAAGTGGTAACTCCTTACTCATTGTGGTGCCAAATTATCTTCTAAACGTATACTAGTATGTTCCATCAGTGTCAGCTATAACCAGATAGACAAGTTGTCTCTAATTCTGATTTTTTAAAAGTCTGAATCATTGGTAAAAGAAAATTTCTCCTTGTCCTGTTCGATTTCTTTAAAAGAAGCCTGGATTGGGAGTGAGATGGTATTGGCTCCGTTTCTTGCCCTCGGGCTAACCAGCTGATGACCTAGGATCTTCTGCCCATTTGGGCCTTGGTTTTCTCTTTGTTAAGTGAAAGAGTTGGGCTGTATGAGATTTCTCCTGAGATTCCTCCCAGCTCTAAAATTCTCTATTTTACATCATTAAAAAACTATTTTAGTTTTACTTAAGTATATAATACTAATCAATGACAATTAACTATCTTTGGAAATGGAAGTCTGTGATGGGATCTGACAGAAATGCTTGCTTTCATAATATATTACTTTTATAATTAATATGACCAGGCATGGCAGTCATGAAGTTGTACACTAACGATCTCTTCACAGAAGAGATGTCTATTAGGAAAATCAGATGATTATCAGAAAACTCAGACAAAAGTCTAGATTAACTCTGAAACCATGCCAATAGATTGTTATGCATCCTTCTTTACTATAGAAATAAACCTGTTGAGAAGACTAGGTTTCTAAACCTAGAAGGGCACCCTTTTCTGTGGAGTAGGCTTGACACACAACTACACAAGTTACCTTCAACTCAACATGTCATTGCAATATGTAATTCTCAACTCTTGTTTGCCAGGATTTCACCTTTCTGAAGACCTTGGGTATTGCAACTTCAGTTATGTAATTGATCTTCTATTACTTATAATTTTGGGGTCCCTTCCCTGTGGAATTTGTCTATACACCCTTAACAGTTCCTTCTAAACAGTTCCTTGACATATATAAGTTTAGGATGGACACTTCTCTAGATGATTGATCAAATATATTGGTTATGGTTAACTTCACTTGTAGAAGTTTATATTTTGCTTACTTTCTCCTCAAATTCTAGGTAATTTTTACAAACTTCTTATGTTAGAACTTTAAAATACCTGCTACATTCAGAAGTTCTTAAAAAATAAATGATTTTTACTCTAAACCACAGTTTAAAATGTTTTAAAAAGAATGACTACCTCTAGCCATCTTCTAATCCACTGCTGTAATTCAGAGCCTATCTTTCTCTTTTGAATGAAATCGTCCAGAATTGCATTTTCCAATTATTTATGGTGTCAACATGTTTCTTTTATTTATACAATGAGGTGGTCAGCTTGAACATATTGTGCAAATGTTATCAGAAGTAAGAGCTCAATATCAACTTCACCAAAATGAAAGTTATCATTTTTGAAGTTATGATTACATATCCAAGTGGATGATGCTTAACAAGTTTATTCTACAGGTTCTGTGGAGGTAACTCATCTTGAAATGCCATTAAGGTGTGATTCTCCTCAAATTTAAATTTTTCTCAGCACTCACATGTTAGGGATTGAAAATTATTAAAGTATACTCTTAAAGTTTTTTTTATTAATGTATCAGGCTGCGCTCCAAGGATTTAATTGCATTCTTGAACATACCTTGGAAAGAACTGAAATTGCTGAAAAGTCTTGGTCCTTCCCAACTCTATTGTTCTGCAGCTGGATAGGAATACAGATAAATTATTCAATATTTATATAAAATCAATCTCAAATGTCACCAAGTCTATAACTAATAGGTAAGTCATTTAAAATTTTTATTTCAGACATTTATAGAAGCCTTAATTTTCAAATATATGTACATATGCCATCCTTTAAGAGTCTACCTGGGATAAGCAATCAATTTTTTAAAATTTACAGTCTATATTCTGCTTTAAATTAAATGAGTAGAAAGGTACAATATTCAGTTCTCAAAATATTTCATTTCAATGAATGATTGTATATTTGACTAGTATTTATTGATATCTAACTATTTACTAGAAACTCTTTTAGGCACTAGTCATGAACACAGTCATGACTCTGTACTCATGGACTGCCACAGAGTGATGCAGATACCCAGTACCATCAGGCAATGATAAGAGCTACGAAAAAGATAAGAGAGGCGTTACCTTTTTTACTGCTATGTTTATTGTCCTGAATGCCAACATAAAGGTTCTGGAGCAGAGCAGACTTATGATTATTTATTTATAGCAAATAATAAAATGCTGTTTTTCCTATCCTCCATTATCCACCTTTCAGCATGATGCAGTGAGACTCAGGTGCCACTCTAAACATACTGGGTTTGTATGGAATATCACAGAGGCAAGGAGGAGCACCTAAACCAGACTGGGACTGGGGACACATAAAGGAAGTTCAAGAATTAAGGTTGTTTTTAACTGTATGTCACAGAAACTTAACGCAAGAGCTTGATTTTATGATTTTATCTTATTCTTTACGTAACAGTCTGCAGGCAGAAAGTCAAGGGTTGTTATAGTGATATGATCACATCGAAGTCCCAGATGCCATCTAGCTTTTAGTTTTGCCATCCTGAGAGCAATGTTGTTTTCCTCCTGCTTACAAAACAAAACAAAGCACTGTTACCCTTCTAGACCTTATGTTTCAATTCTAAAAGGAGAAAAAGGGAAAAGATGGAGAGCAAAAGATACACTGAGTAGATTTGCTCCATTTCTCAGGAAGACAGTAACACTGAAAAGCCCAACCCTGTAATTGCCATTTACACTTCTTTGCCCAGAACTGGATCACACACCCATCTTCAGATTCATGGGACTATGGAAAGCTAAGTATTTTCAAACAGAAACATTAGTCATTAAGTTAATTGCTCTTCTATTAGAAAAATTAAGTGAATAGATATTAGGAGGACACTTAAAAATGTCTAGCACAGGGATGATTTCTGCAGAAACTGAGAATGAAAGAAAGAAAAATTCTCAGAAGACCATCTAGAGACTTACAGGAAAGAGAGATTTCTTGTCATTCGACTTTTCTTCTCACCTTTTTTTTTTTTTTCTTAAGAAACAATGATAAGAAACAGTCTAAAAGCAGAATGACTGTGTTCTTTGTTTTCTGTGAGTTGCTATTAAAAATACTGTTCATATCTTAGTCAATGGTTCTTTATACACTCCTATGCACTAAATCCCCTTTTCACTGTTTGACATTTGTTCTTTAAATTTTTCACAAAACCTTTATTATATGTACTCTTCTTATTTATAAGATTATTTAAATCAGTTTAGAAGTCTAATAATAATCTAAATAAACAAATGTGATAATATGGTGAACTTGAGGAAGCAAACTTGATTCTTAAAATATTCGTAACCACATATCTAGTACAATGGACCTTGAGATCCTCAATAAACAGAATATACAAAAGTTGACAAAAACATACTGTCTTTGTTTTCTGCTGCTACAACAGAATATGGCAGACAGATCAATTTATACACAATAAGAGTTTATTTGGCTTATCATTCTGGAGGCTGAAAAGTTCAAGATCAAGGGGTCACATCTGGTGAAGGCCTTCTGGCTGCATAACATGGCAGAAGGACAATCACATGGTGAGGAAGAGAAGGTGCAAGAGACAGAGAGAAAAATGGGGGTCAGATTTATGTGTTTATCAGGAGTGTACTCCGTCACTTTTCCACCTTTTGGTTAAGATCAAGTGTAGGAGGATACTCCCTGTTCTCAAGATAATGGCTTTAATCCATTTATGAGGGCAGAACCCTCATGACTTGGTCACCTCTGATAAGCACCACCTCTTAATACTGTTACAGTGGCAATTGAATTTCAACATGGGTTGTGGAGGAGACATTCAAACCATAGCACACACCCACACATATCACTGCCCAGAATATTCCCTGTGTAATGTAGGAATTATACAAAAATAAAATTATGTTAAAAACATGTTAAACTATCAAAGATATAATCTAATTCCTTAATTTCAGCATTATATGGAGTATTTGTTTCCAAATCCTTCTAAATCCTTTTGTCTTGTATTTCTTAAAACTTGAGGAAGGCACACACCTCCTCTGAAAAGAAGGAAAATTCCTTAGGATGAATATCAGTAAAAACAATTACCTATGGAGTTTCCATTTCTTGCCGAAACAGTGATTAAAAGCTGACTTCTGTAAAGCTGCTTATTTTAGTAATGCCGAACCTTGGTTTCAAGGTGAGAGCTCACCTGTGGATCCAAGTCAAATAAATCTTCACAAATTAACTTGCAGGATCACATGGTTCAAATGTGGATATTTGGTAGTCTTATGCCTCAGAAAGCATAGAGAATAATGGACATTCTTTAGGAGAAGAAATCATAACCAAGAGGGCACTAGGCATGATTTACACAAGGCTAACAACATTGATTAGGTTTTGCACAAATTATTCTTGAGGGGTCATTATATCTGTATGAAACTCATTTTCCAGACTACTGATCATATTCATAAAAGTAATAGTTTTAGTGTTTTGTCTCCTGTTTTAATTTTGTATTTGATCAATTGGAGAGTCTTCCTTTCAGTGTGAATTATATTTCCTTTTTCATCTTGATTGCATATTGATCTGATTGAACATGAATATGTGGAACCATTGCTGCAACCTGGCTTTTGACATCTGTAGATTGGGAGTTTATGGATGTACTCCACCCTGAGGACATTTTACTTTTTGTATTCAGATAATGAGTAAATATTTGCTTAGAGTGGAGTTCAGAATCAGTATTGGGCAAACACATACATTTCTTTACTTTTGTTTTTGTATTACTACACAGATTATTATTAAAATTACTATAACGTTAATCTCTGATTTCTCATGAAAGCCTGAAATTCTGAAAATTAGGATACCACAGAAGTGCTGTTTTCAAAGAATGTCGTTCAAAAATTCGGATGCACAAAAATGCAACAGATTGCTAGCTACACTAATATTTATTACACCAAAAAAAGGAAGAAAAAAATCATTACATAATTTACTCTGTTCTAAAGCTTGTTAGACACCTGATGGCACAAATGAAGTAATCTTTCAGCAACCTGACATTGGTCTTTAGAAATGGTGAAATCAGGAAGCCACTTAAAGTTTATTCCCCTCTCTATTAAGAATTCTTTTGGAGAAAAAGGAGAGTTGCTGTTTGGCACCTATAAGTGCGTAGGAAACCTGCTGACTGAGAACTGGCCTAGGAATCCAAGTCTTGAATGGGTTCCTTGTTCATGAAAGGCTTGCTACACATGCCTGTGTTCACAGAGAGGGTAGGGAGCTGGGAATGGTGGCCAGATAAAAATCCCAACAGATTTGTGTCATGCTTCAAAATGTAATATTGTTCACCTTCCAAAATATTTATTGGACTAAATAAAAATATTATTTGACCTACTAATTGTTTATGGAAAGGTTAAAAATGTTCTGGGAAATAATTTTTAAAGGACCCAGTTCCTAAGAAAGAATTGTGTTTGTTGCAAAATAGTCTTTTAGTGGCCTTAATATTCCCAGCTGTGTTCGCTGTGGGGACAAAATACATTGGGTTTTAAATAACACGAACTGGTTTCAAAAGTTTGTTTTAAATAGACAAAGTATTTAACTGTGGGAAAAAATATGAGAGCTGGAGGCAAATTGGATTCTATTTTTCCAAAGCTGAAAGTATGTAAAACTGTACCAAGAAACCCTTTGCCCAGCAAAATTAGCAGATGGTCTAAATCCCCTTGGGGTACGCAGGCTCAATTCAATGCTTATTTGGGATTATTCATTCAAAGGATATGATCTCTTCTGAAAATTTAGTAAGCTGGATAGGAATAAACTGTAAATTTGAGCTTTATAATTTGTCTAGTATGATTTAAAAAGAGTTACTTATGCTTTGGAGAAACAAGAATAACACTCACATAGGTTATTGCTGGTGTTAAACTATTTTCTTACAGAGTTAACTCCTATATGGATTGAACTTCTGGAACAGGGCTTAGTGAAACAAGTATGATTCTATCATCTGTATTTGAGATAAAGCTGGACAGGTAGTGAAAACATGGGAGACCAGAGTTAGGTCTCCAAAAGAATCCTTCCCTCAAGAATAATGAGTCAACTCAAATAGAATGAAGTTTATTGTGAATAAATATAATTTGTTTCGTTTTGGGTATGGACAAATAAAAACTAAAAAAAAAAAATTAAATTATATGATAGGAGAGATGTAGTTTAGCAGCAGCATGTATGAAATTAGCTTGCTGTATTGGTCAGGATTCTCTAGAAAAACAGAACCAATAGGATATATCTCTATCTATCTCAATGTCTTCATGTCTATCTATCAATTTATATATCTATCTAGGGAATGTTTTAAGAAAGAAATTGGCTTATGCAATTGTAGGGCTAGGAAGTCCAAAATCTATAGGGTGGGCTGGAAGGCTGGAAATCCAGTGAGGGGTTGATGCATTCTTGAGCTTGAAATTGCCTCAGGTGGGAACCTCAGGTAGGGCTTCTGTGTTGCAGAATTGCTTCTTTCTTGGGAAACCTGTCTTTATTCTTTAGGCGTTCACGTTGAATGAGGCCTATTTGCATAATGGAGGGCAATCTGCTTCACTCAAAGTCTACTGATTGTAAATAACAATCATATCTAAAAACCATCTTGATAGCAACATCTAGATTGGTGTTTGAACTAACAACTGGGCATTATAGCTTAGCCAAGTTGACACATAAAATTAATCATCATACTTGCTTAACAAAAATATGTTTTGGGAGGCATATGATTTGGAATACTTAAGTAGTAGAACTTTTCAATTCTGTGTGGTATGTTCACTAGCTCCCACCTAGAGGATTATGTTTGAATCTAGAACCAGACATAGAGAAGAGGATGCTGCTGTACCAGCTGTAGGATATTTAGAAGTGAACATGATATTAGGGAGGATTTAACCTATCATAAGAATGATTGAAGGAACTAAAGTTGTTTTGCCTGAAAAGTGGAAAAGTTGGAGATGATGTATAGCTGTATTCAGTTTGCTGTATTGAAATATATAGTGCTGTCACACATAATTTGTATTGTTTCAATAAAAAAGGAGGAAGAATAAGTAACTGTAACAGAAAGATAGTTTACTTCAACATAAGGATGAATTTGCTGATAGTCATCGTTGCTCCAAAGATAAAATGGACTGTGAGCTCTGTAGGGGGTTTCCAAGCACAGACTGGCTTGTTTCATTTGATAGGGACGTATGTATACATCCCTATATATACACACATATGTGTATATATATATATGAGTGTGTGTGCGTAAGAGAGGGAGAGACACTATGAGACTCTGTACATGAATGGTTAGAAGAGATTCAAGCATCGAGGGTGTATTGGATTATGTAGATGGCCGCTATCATCATTCAAATGATTTTTGAAATAATTCTATGAATTTTATTTGACATTTGAAAAATTTGAAGCCTATAATGATTTTACATGGCTATGCAGAGCTAGAATAGAAACTGGTTTGACTTCCTCTAGACTACACTTCAATCATCTGTCCTTTGGTGTTTATTACACTTCGTTTTTATCGAGAATAAATATAGAAATAAACAAATAAATATTAATTAATGATTAAAATTAAATGTCCTTATTCTACAGTTCACACTAAGTCATAAAATTTTTTAAAAGGCTATTTTTTAACAGTAAAATTAAATGACTAAGACCATGTTGTGTTTGTTTCTGGGCGGGGGTTCACAGCGCAGGCAATGATCTTAGGACGGTCACAGACACTTTCTCCAAATCAATTTGAAAAGTTAATTATTTGTGTCGGAAACTTATTCACATTCATTTAATAGCCTCATTGCTACTTATCAATAGGGTAGTGCTTATTTTATATTATTAAATGATTTATTTTCTTTCTTATAAAATACCTATATTTTATTTTTTTAGAAAACTCCTTTATGGACAGTGGTTTTATAAAATCTGTTAGACAATGACCATCCTGAAACAAAAATTAAGTATATGGTGCTTTTCATATGCTGAAAATATATACATGCAACTTTGATGCTGGGCCCCATGGACATTCCCTATAAATGGGCATATGAAATCTAGTCTTTAACTCAGAAGAATGCCAGTACTGGCCAGCTGGGTAGTGCTGCCCAAAAGCAATGAGATTTTACTAGAAAATGATCCCATAGTAAGAACATATTATCGACTTGTCAGACTTCTAGATAAGGTGGAAAACTGGAAGCTCAAAGGTTTAATCCAGTCCAAATATGTGCAAATGATTAAAAAACATGAGCAGCATATAAAATTTGGGTGATTTCAATATAAAATTCATATAAAATTTGGGTGATTTCAAATAAAAACCTTGATTGCTGTTTTTTTTTCTAAAAAATTGAAGTTTCTGGCAATGTTGGATAACGCATTCCTGGATGGCAGTAATCTTCTGGAAGAGTATAGCCAACCATTGCTACCTTGAGGCGAGGAGGCGAGCTGTGTACTTTCCATTTGGACATGATTCCTGCTATTTGCTGAATGTGTTCACATGCCCATTCACCAGGTGGCTCTTATCACTTATTTATATCACCTTCCAGCCTTGGTGGTCCTTGAAGTTTGTTTCCTGTTCTAGAGAAGAAGGGATTCTCAATTTAACTACTGGGTTCAGGACAAACTCCCACAATTCTATGATGTGTGTTGAAAGTATTGCAGTAGCCTGTTTCTAGCTTGCATGTTGCTTAGAATTGTTGGTTTCAAAAGGAATAGCACTATGACAATAGAAGTATGCTTAGAACAGTTTTTCCTACCATTATCCAGTTTGTGGCTTTCAACAGAGATTTGCTGGAAATACAAACCACACTTTCAGTGCTTTTACTCTCAAATAGAGCAGTACTGGTGAGCTGATACAGTAATTGCACTTTAATAGCCATCAGCACTCCAATTTACAATTATTTTAAATTTAATGCTTTTGATTAGGCATTTCCAGAAATAAGTAAGCTTAAGTAATCCAAGAAACAAGGAAATGCCTTACAAATCTGGGGATGATTTAAAAGCTTTCTTAAAGTTATTCAATATCAGTTACCTAGAAAAGCTAGTTCTTGGAATTGATCATCTGTAAGTAAGTAACTGTGAAGAAATTATAGTACAATAAATACTGTATTCACCATGAATTCTTCATTGAAACCATCTAGAATATATCAGCAAATCTTATACGTAAGGGGAATTATTTAAAAATACCCAAAAAACAGAGGTTTAAGTATCATGCCGTATATGAACAATATATCAGTATTTGCACTAATGGTCTTAAAGTAATAAATTCAGCATTTTAAAAATAACATTTTCCCCTTTTGTGGTAAAATAATATGTACAATCCAATAAAACTTTAGCCTTATAGCTGCTTGCTAACTTATCAACTAACAATTCATGCTGATCAAAAGTAAGGCTAATTTATTCGGCTTTTAGACTCTGAGATTAGAAATATTTGAGTAAATCACTTGTTGAGCTGGGAAATCGATTGTACTTATGTATGAAGCTTGTTTGGGCCTTTATTCAAGTGTGGCTGGGTCTGTTCTTATAATTCGTCTACAATGCTATGTGGCCTGAAATCCCATTAGGACATAGAGCCAATTTATTTGTGTATAATAAGAGTATCTCGACTACAACTCATTTTGTAAGTAACTGAAAAGCCTATAGCTCTCCTATAATTTAGCTCTGCAGCAAGAAAGTCATTACACTGTGTCTATGAGATACCAACATACTAGTTGAAAATAAAAGGTAAAATGAGCTGGGCCAGGGTGGGGGAGGGGGTGGGATCTCTGATGTTCAAAACTATTTTCTGGCTGCTGGATTAACTGATTATTTCAATCCAAATGAAAAATCAATATAAATATGTATTTATGTTGCTCAGTTTAGGCCCATTGTAAAGCAAAAAAGAAAAAAGGAACTCTGAAAATGAGGCTAAACATTTCGATGGATGCTACAAATGTCATGAAGCATAGGGGTTTAGAGATACAAATTTCTTACATTTGTTTTATAATGTGATGTTTTAGTGTGAATCTAAAACTTTGCTTGAAAGAAAAAATGTAATCTGCTTTTCTCGTATTGAAAAGGTGCTTATATTGAATAATATAAAGGACATTATCCTCCCATAAGCAAGGTCCTAAAGTACTGACTTACTAATGATGCTTAATTTACAGTTCCCTGTGACAAGGAGGGCTTTTTACTTTCATTTTCCAACTGGAGTAATTCAGTCATTGAGAGTTTAGTTATATGACTTTTAAAGGATGACAGGAATGAACCATTTAGTTTGAGGATATAGATACCAGTCAGAATGCCTTCTTAATCTAAATTCAACCTTCTTTAGGAACTAAAGGGCACTGGTCACTTTTCCTCTGATTATGAAACATTAAGTCCTTTTCTGGACAGGATAACTCCTCAGCTTTCCACTTCTGGTGCTATCAGATAGTGATGAATATTTCATATGCCTAAAATTTTTCCCTGATAAAGCATATGATGTATGTACAACTAATCAAATATTCAGCCAAGTCACCCAGCTTGTAAGACAAGAAATGTCCCTGATAAGGGGCTCAGTGTTTTCCAATAACTGGTAAAAATTTCCTTTGAAATTTTGTGGAATGTATGACATTGTTGTTCATCACATTTTAAAAGTAAAATAGTAACAAATAATGTCAGCTACTTTATCTCAACTATTTTATCTTTTCCTTGCTGAAAGCCTTTAGTGGAATTGCTACTGTCTTTTTAGCTAACCAACTTGTAGAGTATGTGGGTAGTGGTATTCAATATTTATGAAATGCTCATTTTCTCACAGGACAGAGCTACTGATATTTTTCTATAAACGACAGAATTTGTTAATTACTACTTGAACCTGTTGCATTTTCATTTTAAGCTTTAAAATAGTAGAAGACATGATGGATATGAGTTCAAAGTGAAACCTGAAACATTGCTTGAAAGTATCTAGCTTGATGCTTCATTATAGAGTAAAACACACATGAGTCTCTGGAGAATGAGAAAAAGTTGCAGTTACTGTCAACATAATTAGGAAGACTTAAAAAAAGTTTCTCATGATCACTTAAATTATTTATTTACTTATTTATTGTTGATACATAATAGATGTACATATTTGGGAGTGCATGCAATAATTTGATACATTAATGTTTTTATGTTTTTAATGAGTGCTTAACCCCCTCAAATACAAGACAGATTATATTAAAGGTATTTGAAAAATCAGTAACTCATGCACCTCACATTTATTCGTGGGTAGATTAGTATTATAAGTATGCTTTTTGATGGAGCTGACACTTCCCTGCAGAACATGAGCCTGGATTTGTTTGGTGTAGCAAGTACCAAGCTCTCACTCAACACTAAACAGAAGATAGAAAGCAATGTGAATAGCTTCTGGCTATTATATTTTTAGTGGTTACATTAGATTTTAAATCACTTACCATTTAGGGAAAGAGTTTGGTCCAGGGGGTTGACTAGAAATTTTAAGAGGCTGAACTCTTAGATTTTAATCTCGGTTTGCAGTAGCCATAGGCAGCTTGCCTCTATCCCAGAGGTAATTGAGAACGTAAATGTTGTTAAAGTACCCTGAGCCAATAGAATAAAATGAAATCTTATAAAGGTGTAGGCCAGCGGAATTACTGTTAGCACAATGTGCTTTTTTAGGGTAGCATCATTATTAAATGGCAGATGGAGTAATACAGATCAATACAAAAGGTTTCAATCTTCCACACAATTATCCCTAAGCACAGTAGTGCATTTCAGTACTAAAATAGCAGCAAAGTATTTCACTACTTCACTATGGCCAAAACATCTTGAAAAGTGTTTGCTGTGGTGCCTGTATCCCACCTTCCCACTCTTCTTTCCAAAGAGGAATCATAATAGCTTTTGGAGTGGAATGCTTAGATGACTTCCAGTTGGGTCCCAGGCTCCAAAGGCTGGTGGACGTGGGAGTTGCTTGGAGGCCCCTAAACAAAAGCAGAGGTTATGAAGCAGTTTCAGTGTCTAGCTTCCTCTTGACAATTGGGTCCTGTTGGGTTTGTTTGCGTTGTCTGCCTCTTAGTCATTATTATTCCAATCAAACAAGTTTTCACGGTGATATTCCATATCCTGTTTTCATCACTACATGAAATGTAGTATTGAAAGGGCCCGGCATCTTTCACGAAGCACAACAGGACATTGATAACTGTGCAGATTAGCTCCCCTTCCAATCCCAGGCCTTGTTTCTTACTTTATGATTTTTTTCCAGCAGGCTTTCCCTCATCAGGCTGATGATAGCTCACTTCACATATACCACTCACGACATCTGTACAGTACAAAACACAAGATCAAACGCAGGTAGGGGGAAAAAGAAGAGGAAGGGAATGAAATGAAAACAAAGACAAATAGAAGGAAACAAAGGTCCGTAAAAGATGAGCTCAGGTTTCATGGTGGTGATGATTAGTTTTATAAAACCTTGTGAGACCTGTGGAAGCATTTGCTTGTCTAAAATTCAGTTTTTTCTTTCTTTCTTTCTTTCTTTTTTTTTTTTTTAAGACATTTCAAAAAGAGCAGCTCTTCTCTCATTTGAAGGCTTGACTCTTTTCTGAAAAAGTTTGGTAAGGTCTGGCATTTGAACACTCAGCCACATGCGGCAGAACCTAGCACATGGAGGACAGCTGACTCCACAGAACCAGGGACTGGGGTAAGTGCCCAGCACTGAAGCCACCTGAAGTGACTAAAAATGCTGCCTTTTTACTAAGCATGGAAGATTCAGTTTAATTTAATAATGTTTTCTCTTTAACACATAAGACAACCTCCAGTAAAACTCCTGTAGTTGTTGTGGTTCCAGTGATGGTTAAAGTTTGGCCTGGGAAGTATCTTAAATATAGCAAAAGGAGGTTACAAACATCTTCCCCTATTTGGGTGCAGGAAGATAGAAACAAAATTGTATTTTGTAAACTTCAATTTATCCCAAGTATTTGTGTTATATTTGGAGAAAGGACCGAGTCTTTTGGCAATTTCTTCAATCTTGAGGTTGAGGCTTGAGGTCAAAAGTTGTGCAGGATTTGCCACACCATTGTGTTTCAGACATGAATTCCAACCACAGACTTTGCCAGCAGGCTACAGCCCACACATGCTCCATGAATGGAAGTAAACAGTGTATATTTTAGATTTCTTATCAGGGTTCTATTGCACCAGAGAAGCTGGCTGGATATGTGTGGCATCATCTCTAATTACAATGATGATATGATAATTGAAAATGATTATGGTGTGATTTTCTTTTAAATAAAAATTATTCTAATGATTAGTCTAGTATTGTTAAATTTGACATGGAATCTCCCATAACCTGGGAGAAGTTATTTATGAATAAGGGGAAACATTGTGATTTCCACTTCTTGGATAATCTCTAAGGCTCCTTCCATTCCAGTGGCTTCTTCCATTTTGCCTTTGGAAAAACCAGTTACTTTTTTGGTGTTAAGGAAGAGACCACGTTTGTGTATTTGAGATACTGATCTTTTTGGTTTTCAGGGTTATGACATTATTCATTTTGCTCCTTTGAATTGGTTCTTATAATTCACTTTAAGGGTCAAATAAAAAGGAAAATAAAAAACAGTTCTAAACTGTGAGTTTAAATAAATTTGGTAGCAAGAACGAAGAGGTTGAATTTAGTTAGACATCTAATATTTCTCTTAATACATAATTGAAGATCTCTCTTTATGATGTCATTTTTCAGTCATTAGCTTTCCCTCATGTGACACATTTCAGAACTTCCATTTGAATAATTGCACCCAGTTTTGTATTTTTAAGTTTCCCTGTGTAAGTTTTTATTTTTATTTACTATTATAATGCTTAGGTAAATACAAAAATCTAAAAATGTGTTGTATATATTTTCATTTTAGAGACTTTTCAGAAACAACCTCAGAAAAACACACAAAGTTATCATTATTGTTAATAGCCATGTAAATATAGTAACAAGATCATGGTGGATATTACAGCAAATTCTACATTTCTTTGTTTCTCTCTCTCTTGTTTTTCATGATTCTGGGAACTAAGAGAAAATTCTACATTTCTTTCAAGACATTTAAAGTTTCTTTTCCCCTTAAAAGGGTCCATAATGCAGAGGTAATAAACCACTGATTTTTTTTTTTTTTTCCGCAGGGACTCCTTTTAAACGTAACTTTTGAACCACTGAACTGTGAGCAGATGCTCAGATTGTAATCTATTCAGTTCTGATATCAAACAGTAAATGGCTAAAGATACATGTTTTCATAGCTTTTTCAATAGGCTGAATAACATTAAGTTCATGAGAAGAGAATGATCATCTTTTGTATCATTCAGAAATGTTTGCTTGCAAGGAATTCATCTTTTTGGTTAATTTACCTAATTTGTGCTTTATTTTCTTTCTGTATTTAAGCTGGAATGTAAAGTAGGTAAAGGCTATTAATTAGGCTTGATCTGGTTTGCTGTGTTTGTCTTCATTATAAAATGGTGTAGCTGGAAGCCAGACACAACAGCTCTACCAAGACGTGATAAAGTAAAGCACTAGACTGAATTTTACAGATTCAGAGTCACTGCTGATTATTATTAGATGTCTAAGTTGATTTCAAGTGGGAAATTATAGGAATTTCAAACTCTCAAGACTTGAATGATGAGGTAAAGAAAGGTACACCTTAAAAAAGCAGCTGATCAATTCCACCAGTTTGGATGAACATCATGGTATTTTATTGCTAACGGACAATGGCCTTTATCAAGGCTTACAAAAGAATATATCAATGAGAGAGTACTGAAAGACAATATTTGCTGAAACAAATTTCCTTAGAAATATATTGTGTCCTGTCCCCCAGATTTATATGTTGTGTGGTTTATAGTCATAGTCTAATTGTTTATAGCAGGGTCAGCAAACTTTTCTGTAAAGGGCCAGATTGCAAATATCTTAGTTTTTGTTGGTGTCTGTTGTGGTTACTAAAATATGCCACTGTATCTCAAAAGCAGCCAAAGAAAATTTAAACACAGATAACCTGTGTTCCAATAACATTTCATTTATAGATACTATACTTTGAATTCCATGTAATTTTCACTTTTCATGCAAGGTTATTCTTCCTTTGATTTTTTTCAACCATTTGAAAAATGTGAAAACAGTTTTTAGCACTTGGACCATACAAAACTAGGTGATGGGCAGAATTTGGCTTGCCGGCTGTAGTTTACCAATCCCTTGGTTTACATTTTAATTTTCTGGAAGTCACAATAAGATATCCTAGAACATCAAGAAATACATTTAAAAAAACAAAATTATATACATGGAACTTTATGGATTTTTTCTTGGAAAGTGATAAAAATATTTTAAAAATTATGAAACCAAAGTTTTTTAAAGTGGCTAAGCCACAAGAATAGTAAAGTTAAAGTTATACCAATATAATAATTTTGTTATTTCTATTTTTGTATCTATGAAAAATAGAGATGCTGAATTCAAAAATATATTTAGTTTGATTAAACGTTACCTGAGGCCAAATGAAACTGTCAGTGGCTTTGTTTGTAAACTTAGGCTTCTCTATAAAATGAGATTAACTTGAACCTTTCACTAACATTGGAAGTTCTTGAATCTAAAATTTCACCATTCAAAAAGTAAGAGAGACTGAAGACCACTTATTGTTATCCATTAGAATTTAAAGTATGATATTTGCTCATATGTGCTTATCTGAGAAAAGCCAGAGTTACAACTATACACCATCATTACATGACGGAATATAAATCTTGTTTATATTACATGAATTGTACTTTGAAATTAAATCATTTTTCTTTATATAATATTATGGAATTGGAAAGAATTTGTGACCAACTTTTCTATTTCAAATGTAATTTATCACAATTTTCATGTAACAAGTTATAATAATTGAATAATTTTTAAAAACTACTCATCTTTTAGAGATTTGAAATTGTTATCCATACAGTACACACATTTAAAAAAACTTTTGTCATTTGTGTATTATGTATTTGTGTTCATGTATTTGAATTCTGGCAGAGCAATTCTAATTAGAAACCTATTGAATAAATATTTAAAATTAAGGTAATATATTTCTATTTTCTAAAATTATTTATCAATTCTATTAAAACGTGTGCCATCACTGTCAGTGAAGTGAAAAGGAAATTTAGTAGAAGATTGTATTGTTTTACATTTTTTAGTTTATAAAAATCAAAGTTATTTACAGGGCATAAAAAGTACAGCTGAACCTTGTTTTAAAAATTGAACCAATTAATTAAAGCTACTTATAGAACATAAAAATACTAGTGAGACTTAAAAAAAAAATTGAACCAATGAACTCACTAAATTCAAGCAATTTTTAATGTGAGTTTTATATATGTGGGTAGAATTTCAAATCAATTTCTAGACCCCAAGTCCCATTTTCTTTTGTATTAAAAACATACAAAAATAAATATAAATTATTTCTAGTGATGGGTAGATTGATTTGATGATTTTAGTTTGATGTTTAGATGAAATTGAAAAGTTTAATTTAATTAATGATGGAATGTTTAAACAGTAAAGCATTATCTTGAGGACTAAATGTTGACACACTTAACTTTCTACATTTTGATGATATGGCAGTATCCCCTTTGTAGCAAGGTAATCATTCATTTAACAAACATTACTTGAAAATCTGCAGTGGATCTGGCACTCCAGCAGCTCCTAAATACAAAGACAAATATAATACTCTTCCTGTCATGAAGCTTAGAGATTTACTAGGAAAGAACACAGATGTACATCCAAAGAGAGATTTTGCCCCCTAGGAGACATTTGGCAATGTCTGAAGATATTTTGCGGTGTCATGACTTGTGGGGGAACTATTCCTGGTATATAGTGGGTAGAAGCCAAGGATGCTGTTAAATATCCTACAATGCTGTTACGGCATCCTACAACAAAGAATTATCTGGCCCAAAACATCAATAGTGCCAGCTTTGAGAAATGCTGATCTAAATGCATAGCATTGTTAGAACTGCTATTATAGAATGATACCTAGACTTTGATGAAAATACAGAAGAAGTGGTCAATTCTATGCACAAGAAGGGATTGTATTGATAGAGGAGTGTCTTAAAAGAAGAGCGTGGGAAGATTTTTGAAAAGCTGAGCAAAGAGATGTCTTTGTGGAGGGTTGGTGGGCTTGGGAAGAGCTGCTTTATAGCTAGAAGTAGTAAAGTGAGCAAAGATATGGATATAGAAAACAACTTATTGAATTTGGGAACCGTAGCAAGTCTAGAGTGGATACAATGGCACAGGGAATAGAAACATTCTATTGGGCAGATAAGAACTTTTTGTTGTTGTTTTTTGCCGTGTCATGGAATTGGAGCTTTCTCCTGAATGGTGTTGAAAATAATAAAGGGTTTCAAGCAGGGACATGACATACTCAGGCAGTCTATTTATAGGATTCATCAACCGTGGTGTGAAATGTCATGGTTATTTAAGAAAGCACAAAATTTTATATCATTTGATCAGAAAAGAGCCATAGGGAGAGTGAGTCTCTCAGTGGGAAGAAGGATCCCTTCTTTATTCCTTACAATTGTTTTACTTTTGGTCCAAAACTTTTCACTTTATTTTTAAGGACTCTATCAAAGAAATACAAACTGAATTCATTTTCAATGGGTTCATAAACGCGCTGTGTTGCTGATTGGCTGACTCCTTCAGGCTTAAACTGCCATGTTGTAGCATCAGGGAACATTATCCTTTCTTCGAAGTTCTGTTTTCAGATTCAAGCTATGGAGTCATGGTGAAGAAAAAGAAAATATGCTTACCAGTAACAAAAGACAACTAGAAATGGAATCTCAAGTATAGCAAAACCTTATTCCTCTATCTCAGTGGTTCTTAATCTCAAACGCTTATTAGAATCACTGCAGGAGAAATTTGGACATTCATATTTCTTAAAACTCCTCAGGTAACTCAAATTAGCAGTTAGGATGCAGATCATTATATTATCTTAACTCAAGGATCTCTCCTATAAACACAGAATATTAATCTTCCAATTTTATTTTGGCTCCATAATGATTTTTAAAAATATTTTTTTCTCCAGTAAACTCACCTTCTTATTTCCATTAAAAATTAAAATAAATGTGCATTTTCTAAGCATACACCAACTTTCAAAGAGTAGCTTTCTGACATTGTTACAGTACAAGAGGGACCTCGACTATGATTTCTCATCTAACGTTCATGAGTTAGGTAAGTCTCAAGTAGCGGAGAGATAGCTAGAGATTTCAGTGTGGAGTTTTTCAATGGTGGCAATGCATACTCTTAAAAAGTCCTATTTTGTGCTGTGCAGCTCTGTAATTGATTGGTTAACATAGCTAGTAAGCAGTGGGCTAGCCATGGAAAGGCTGGGAGTTTGCTTTTCCTGCAGCCCATTCTCTACTCTTCAGCTATAGGTCACATATTCCATCCTAGGCAGCTGCTTTGGAAATGGGGGTTTTCTTACTAGAGTGCTACAGGAGAAACTGTGTACCAACGCTAATTCATCCTTGTAAAAAGTAACCAAAGATGTCAGTCTTAATCCTTTGTTTACAAATAGCCATTAATTATCTTCTCTATGTAAGGGGATGATTTTCTTTTATCCATCAGGAAACAGAAAGGAAACGATGGTTCAGCCTTTGTTCCCTATGAATTAATTACAACATTGCATCAATGAGCAAAAGAGAAAACACTATTGTTATAAATTGTCCTCGTCTCTCCAGTCTCTTGAATATACATATTTTTGCATTTCCTTTCTCTGCCATCAAGTTTTCCCTTTGTGAAAAATTTTCTTCTAGATACAAATTTCCTTCTAGGTACTTTCATATTTTTGTCCTTTAATTCACAAATGAATGCCCTATATCTATTCCCTCTACTTCCTTACCATAATATAGATTTATAACAAGCATCCTCCCAAGACACACACAACTGAAGAATCAATCAAACTCTGTAATCCAACTTTGAGTCTTTACCTAGAACTTGGGAAAATACATTTTCTCTCAACATTGTTCTTGTAAGTGTTCAGTCTTGGAATGCTAGTTTCCTCTTGTTTGCTGCTTCTGTGAACCCAATCAAAACTTGTCTGTGGGTGGGAAGATTCAGCCCATGGGCACCATGCTGCTGTCTTGCTCTAAACCAGTAGCTTTTAAACTTTTTGACTATGACTCACGGTGAGATATGTTAATAGTGATCTAATATTTACACACCTATAAATGCATACAAAGCACATATATATTTTATGAATACAGTATATACACAGTGCTCTGTAAGATGTGCCATTCTATTCCAATACTTTCTATTTGCTCCTATATTATGCTATCCTATTCTGTTTCATGAAAATTGCTGCTCTTGACTCATTCACCAATATTCCAGCACATTATTCATTGCAAATTATTGTTCTAATCTAAACCCGTGATTTTCAGCAGGGCCTGTGGAACAGGGAATTAGTAAAACTCTCCAGGGAGTGTAGGTCGTTTGAAAAATAGCTGTTTTTATTTTGTTGTTGTTGTTCCATTACTTTGATTTCTTTTTAGTGAAGAAAGCTAACTTATTTAGAAGTTCAAATATCACATACAGGAGGAAATTTGACTGTTTTATGTTTTTTCAAATATCTAATCCCTGATCTTCTTCAAGTCCATTTATATTTCATCTTTGTTTTATGGCACTGACCAAGGAATAGACCAAACTAAACAGCTATTGTCATTCAATTGGCAAGTAGTTATGTATTTCTAGATGACATCTTTTGTGTAAGTCTCTGGGTAGAGATAGTTTCGCCGTGATGAATCTTGGTTTTCATACTGTTCTTGATAGAACTTTTACCAAAATATTATGAAATTTATTATATATTATAATATACAGAAAAGGTGGGGGTCTTCATGCCTGTAAATGTTTATGTTCAAATTTGCCAAAAATCCTGACATTATCTGCAATCTGAACCAGAATAATACATCCTTCTGCTCACCTCCTCCCTGCCCCTGGTCCTAGCCCCACTAAAGTAAATTTTCCTTTGACAGAGATCCATTGCTAGAACAGCTTACCTTGCCTACTGTGGCTCACAGCTATTTCTAGAGCTTGCCTGGTGTTTCAGATCCCGAAGAACATTTTGGTTATTGAGATAGGAGCTGAACGTTATGTTTAGCGTTATGTCTCATATCCCCGACTTTGACTATGGTAGGGATATCATTTTCTTAGAATTATGTTCATCTCATCCAAGACACAAAAGCATGTTAGCTATCTTCTTAAGTAATAATTTTCCTTCCCTTCAATGCTTTCATTCTCCAATATCTTGACACCATTTATTTTGATCCTTTAAATAAGTTAGTCTTATTTCTACTTCTATGCCTTAAGTCTACTAGGTGAAATATCCTTTGTAAATTCTATAACTTAGTTATATTATATTATATTTCAAATATACAAACACTGAAATAGTATAATTAGTATAATCGTTAACATTTTGACATATTTCCTACACACACACACACACACACACACACACATGCACACACACACACACACACGAACATTTTTTAAAGAGCCATTTCAAAACAATAATACTGCCACTACTTAAAAGTTAGAATTGGGCTGGGTGTGGTGACTCACGCCTGTAATCCCAGCACTTTGGGAGGCTGAGCAGGTGGCTCACCTGAGGTCAGTAGTTCGAGACCAGCCTGGCCAACATGGTGAAAACCCGTCTCTACTAAAAATGCAAAAATCAACCAGGTATGGTAGTGCATGCCTGTAATCCCAGCTACTCAAGAGGCTGAGGCAGGAGAATCACTTGAACCTAAGAGGCAGAGGTTGCAGTGAGCCGAGATTGTGCCACGGCACTCCAGCCTAGGTGACAAGAGTGAAACTCTGTCTCAAAAAAAAAAAAAAAAAAAAAAAAAAAAATTCAGAATTCATACTTAATTCTTTCCTTTTAATTATTAATTTCCAATGTAAAGATTTGTGTAATGGTTATCTTCATTTGTCTATGAGTGATTTTCTGAAATCCATAAAATAGAAGCAATTAGTATAGTGCCGATTGAAGTGTTTGAAAGTAAGGGCTTAAATTTTAGTTTCTCCCAGATTTCAATATTGACTGTTCAGTAATACTTTTGGGTATATATGCTACTTGATCCAACTGGCTAAAACTTTTGTGGATGTGATTTCATCATGTCTGAAAGTATCATATTTTGTGGATGTAGTTTTATTGTTCACAAGCAGCTATAAATTTTATAAATTATTATTTCAGGAGATGTTTTTAGTTGTCTTCTTTTATATTACTTATAGCAATAATGCAACTATTTAAGAAAAACATTTAGCCACTTGACATCAATTTCCAGATCTAAAGAGCAAAGGCAGTTCTGTTTGCTTCAACACCTTCCTGAGTGAGGTCATGAAGTTTAATATTACATCCCCCCAAACAGGTCAACAACTAATTTAAAAAAAAATCATGAACGTTAATGAGAACAGGGTTGAAAATGTGTTTTGGGCAGAAAAAGTACCATTATAAATTACAGCAGCCTATTTTATTTCGTGATTCCTAAAGGTCATTGAGAAACAAAAATGTAGACTCAAAAAGAAATAAAAGTATACCACCAATAGCGACTTATTTTTTTCACGTAATTTTAATTTTGCAATTTTTGTCTGGAAGGAAGGACAAAATCATCCCAAAGCAGAAGGGCTAATGTTTTTCTTTAGCAACATGGAGATTAGGCTGTAAGATCTCTTGCTGATTTTATCTCTTAAACAATGACCAGAGGGAGATATGAGTGTTTTGGGGATGCACCACTTGCCACCTCTTCAATTGTCATGGATAAAGCAAAAAGACAATGGAAGATCTCTAAATCCTTTTGGAATAGTAAAGCCTACATTCTGATAAAGGAGGTAATATTTGAAGGTGGTCCTAGGGAATGTATTACTATTTTATCCCTCAGTTGCTAAAGCATCATAGTTTCACAGGCACTTTATCTCTAGGGCAATACTTCATTTCACATATGAAGTATTTGGCAGTAAGACCCAGCATGTGACATTCCCAAGAGCACACACACAATTGGTGACAGAATGAGAACCAGAGCCCAAGCCTACAGTTATATTTATTCAAGGGAGTGCCCTGGTGTGTGGCATAAATGACATATTACATGAAATACACAGACAACATGAAAACACAACTATGTCAGTGAGCCTCTAAAAGTTGTTGGCAGGCTCAGCTCACTACTTATGGTGGTAAAGCATTTTTTTTTCTTAAAAAACTTTCACTGCCATTAGATCATAAAGGTAGTTTCCTATATTAACTTCTGTAAGTTTTACTGTTTTTAATGCGATTATTATAAAGTTGAAGTGCTTCCCTTTGATTAAAAAGTTTTTGAGGAAGAAACAGATATTCTATGCAATTAGTGAAGTCACATCAAACTGGCATTTTTTTTTTTAACAAACTCAACTATATATTCTCGGAAAAAAGAGGGAAGTGCAATTAATGAAAATAGTATGTGTAGTCTTTCTGTTGTTTTGGTCAATGCATTTATTTATGACCCTGTGTAAATGTGAGAGACAATATCAAACAGATTTGCTTACATTGGTTTTAGTTCCCATATAACTCTCTTAGTGTGAGCATCTCACCTTGTAGTCTATGATTTTACGGTTTAAAGAAGCGAATCTTACATCTAACATGGCTTCTGAAGCAAAGCAACCACTTTTTTTTGTGTTCACTATGATGTTTTTGATCCCCTACATTGAATTATTTAAAAATATATTCTAAAGTTTTAAGAATATTCAAATAAAAAACTAAGCCCAAATCTAGTCATTCCTCAAGATTTTAAGTTCAAATTCTGACTTAAAAACATTCAATAGTAACTTTTAAGTGGCCTTTGAAAAATGTTTCATCTTATATATAAAACCAGTTGATTGATGTACTGAAAAGGAAACCAAATATACTACATTTTTAGTAGGGGCAGTTTAATATGTTTACAGGAGTTTAATTATCTGCTATTAAAAAATCTCAAACATTTAACTAATGCTTAAAAATTAAAAAATAAATTTGTTCAATCTTAGGTTTATTAAATAACTATCTATCTATCTATCTATCTATCTATCTATCTATCTATCTATCGCCTTGGTTATATATATAACCTTGGTAGCATTTCAGTTTTACATAAGAAGTTTCAATTGTTTACTTGTTACACATTTTAAGTCATAATAAAAAGACTATCCGGTTACTTAAGTAGATCAAATTCTTTAACACATTTGAACTGCTAAAAAAACCAACATGCATAGATTCTTTAACATTAAACCATTTATCTAATTGTCGATTCTTTTAAACATGTGCTTACATATGCCTGGGGTTAAGTGATGCTCATCCATTTGAAATGCATTTATCTTCTAAACTAACTGAAATTACTTATTAGTCAAAGGTTTTGGCTGGGATGATGGCTAGATTCTTATTTGCAGCCATCATGCAACATAATCCTATTTATAGTCTATGTAAGGACTTAATAAATTAGGGAAGTTCATTTCATTGTTATGGCCCACACAACTCATCTAGCTCATGTATCTAAGTATCTAACATCCCTTAGATGCAAATGACACATTACCCAATTCTCTCTGCAACCATGCAGCTTTTAATGTTTGATTAAACTTTGCATTTCTTGATTCTTAACATATTTGAATAACTTGTCATGCCACTTTATTTCTGATTTGACAGAATCTTTCATTTTCTCCCATTCTTCTGGTCTGGTAGGACCATGGAATTACAAATTTAAAATGTTATCTGAGGGAGAGAAATTTCTTTATTACAAGAGACTAGTGGAATATAGCAACCAAATGTAATACATAATCATTTTCACTTAGTTGTATTATCTCCTTGGCCTATTTTTAGGGTTTCCTGGATTGGGGGGAAAAGCTATGTAATATATTTTTTATGAATTGAGAAAGTTTGACTACAACTTGATATTGGATTATAACTTTCTTGAGACTGATAATGCCATTGTGGTTATGTGAAGAAAGGCCTTATTTTTATGAGATGTGTGTTGGAATATGGATCAAAATGTCTAAAACTTACTTCCAAATGACTCAGTGTCCACCACTACCACAACAGATAGATGGATGGGTAAATAGATGGATGTATATGTGTTTGGATAAATACATAGATAAAAAAAGATGAGAAATACAATATCTGATTGGAATCTCCATATCTCAAGGCTGTATTAGACTCTGTTATAGTCCTAGTTTCTGAGAATGTAACTTGTGAGTCATTCTTGATTCCTTTTTCATACTCATTCTGCACCTAGAAGGCAACAAGTCCTGTTATTTCTTTTTCAAAGTAATATTTTAAGTATGTTTACTTTAATGCACCGCTAGTATTATATTGCTAGCACTCAATTCAAAGGTCTTCAACGATTTTTCCATTCCACTTAGGAGAAAAGGTGCAGCCCGGCCCTGCTGCCTATGGGGAGACTTAACTTCTGGCCCTCTCCTCCTAGCTCAGGATGATGAACTTTCTTCCAAAACAGTTTCACAAACCATGGATTGTTTTGATATTTGAGAACCTATGGTCATGCGATGAATGCTACCTAGTTCGCCTTGCTCCAGCCTTCATCTGACTAACTCGACTCAGTCCTTCAACACTTTTCAACTACCGCATTTCTCAGAAAGTCTTTTCTTGACACCTGCCATCTAAATCAGGTTCTACTGTGCTTTACTTTTCTTTCATAGCAATTGCCTAGTATATTTTGTAAACATTTTTAATGTGCTTGATTATTAATTCAATAACTCCCTCCGTCTTTAGTCTATAAGCTCTGTGTAGGTAAAGCCTGTGTTTGTTTTGCTTACTACTGGCTTCCCAAGACCCTGAGTCCAACACTTAGAAACTGCTCACCAAAGATATGTGGAATAAGTAAGTTAAATAATTAACAGAAATCTCAAAGAGAGGAGTACTATTGGAAAAAGAGCTGTTTTATTCTTAGCAAAGGGTTGACAAAGATGTGAAATTATATTGCCATTGCTCATTGTTGGTGCCCACGAACATACTTTTGAACACTGGGGAGTGGGTTTATATTCAGCCAAAAGATATTGGCATTATGTCCCTTGTGATTGATTTCTGTGCTGTGCCTTCTCATAAATATTTTGCCTATCATCTCTGTTAAGAAAGAAATATATTTATTCTGAGGTAATAATACTAATAATCAAGTTTATTAGAGGGAAATTAGCAATTAAGATAACTAGTAAAATTATTATTTTATTATTAATTTGTTATGATTACACTTCATGAAAGGAGGAAGGAAGTCAATATGCTAGCATATCTTCAGTGCTGCTTCAGAAGAATAAAATGTGCAAATATCTTGAAAAGGAACCTGGTGAATTATTAAGGGAAAGCTTTTAAAATGACTTAGTTCAATGTGTCATTTCACTTACTCCCCCAAAACTAAGGTACTACAATAAATGTTCTAAACACTGTAGATCATTTAAATGCTGTAGATTACTTGAGAAAACCCTCAACAGAAAGACAAATGAGGAAGGCAGGCAAAGGGAAATAAATGAACACTCAGTTTGTGTCAGAGAAAATTGGAGTAGGTTTTTCTCTTAGGAGCAGCCTTTAGCTTTCATATTTACTTATGGTATACATCAGAATCTTAAGAGCCATAACATTTCTGAATGTCTTCTTGATGGCTAAACATATTTCCTGCTTTGTTTGAGGCATTATTCCGAAAGCACATGGTGTGTTTTTCTCTTTGTTTAGCAAGACAAGGACATTCTACATTAATGAATGTATATGTACATACTAATGAATATTTCCAATGAAGGTCGTATATTTTCATTTTTTAAAAAATATATATGTTGACTCTATTGTCCAAGTGCAAGATAAAGATAAAGAATGTGGAGCTTCAGTCTAGATGCATGTTTCCATCAGAAGACATGTTTCTTTATTAAGGAGTTGTGATCCTTAGCACTTTAAAACTAATGATTTATAGCCGGGCGTGATGGCTCATGCCTGTAATCCTAGCACTTTGGGAGGCCGGGGTGTGTGGATCGCCTGAGGTCAGGAGTTCAGGACCATCCTGGCCAACGTGGTGAAACCCCGTCTCTACTCAAAATACAAAAATTAGCTGGGCATGGTGGCAGGTGCCTGTAATCCCAGCTACTCGGGAGGCTGAGGCAGGAGAATCACTTGAACCCAAGAGGCAGAGGCTACGGTGAGTCGAGATCACGCCATTGCACTCCAGCCTGGGTGACAAGAATGAAACTCTGTCTCACAAACAAACAAACAAAACAAACAAACAAACAATACTAATGATTTTGGAGGGTGAGTTAATATACTTTTCCTGGAAAGTAGACTGTGTAACATCAAGATTCTTAACTGGGCAATACAGTTGCCTACCTGTGTGGCTTTAGTGCCTGTTTACCTAGGCACTAAATCTATTCGTTGTCCAATGCTGGAGTAGAGTTTCATCCTTTAACTTAAACTTTGATCTCTGTTAAAATATGCACATTTTTTTTCTCCTTTTTCCTGAGAACTTTAAATGTTTCCAGTAATTTAAACCTTAGTGAACTGTTGTGATCTTTTCTGCAGAGCAGGTTTGAGTGAGTGATACAGAAGCACCAGGTATGAGACCATGCCCCTGCAGGAACGGCAGCCTGTGGAGAGTAGCTGCTCAGTAAATGCAGAGGAGAGCCAAGAATGAGAGGACTGGGGCATCACCAATGCCAAAGAACTCGTTTCATAGTTTTGTGAATCTGTATGATAAAAAGTTAGCTTTAGTTTATTGGGGAAAAGTGCATGAATCTCAGACTGATGTTTAACATTTGAAGAGATGATATTTAGTTTGAATTTTCTATTTTTCTTTCCAGCTATAACAACAGATCAGCCTATATCAAGGCAATAAAATTAAGGAAGTTTAAAAGTTTGATAAATTGTTGAGCTCATTTGACTCTGCAAAAGTTATTTCTTGAGAGCAGATAAAGGCACTTTCGAACACGTTCACTTTTTTTTCAGGTCACAGAGGTGCTATTTAATAAATTACTTTTCTTAGGCACTAAGAGCCACCTTTATTCATCTGAAAAGGTTAATGCAGATTTTTAAAGTGTCCAAGTTATTCCCAAAGAGTAATTTGTGCACTAGGAAAGTCTATTTAATTTGAGAAGTACCTAAATAGCAAGAAAAAAAAGCAAGTGAGGTATACGTTATAGACACAGAGATCTGGGTTGTTCATAATCAATGTTCCCCACCAGCAAGCTTCATTTATACGGGTTAGTTATATATCTCTGACCACTTTATTTAAAATTTCAACATTTCTTCCCTTCCACCTTAGAACTTCCTACTATTCTTCTTGCTTTATTCTTCTCCATAGCGCTTATCACAAATATGCTCTCTATTTTACTTATAGATTTTGATTCCTTCTGACTTCTCTTAGAAGTTAGAATGTAAGTTCTATGCAGATAAAAAATTTTCTAATTGCTGTACCTTAGCATCTCCCCACCCCCTGGAGAGTACCAGACACATATAAACATTCAGTAATTATTTGAACAGTGTACACAGGAATAAATGAATACTGATCAAATTTACCAAGGAAATTGCCAAATTTCCATTTGATTTAGAATTATATGCATCATTTTCTGGAAGGTGGTGCCACATATAATAGTTGAAGGTGGTTTCCGGAGTCATTGCTCTGGGCGTGAATCCTGATTCCGACACTGGCAGTCTGCTTAGCATTGGGCAAATTACTTCAGATTACTGTGCCTTAGTTTTCTCATTCCCCAGTATAAGGAGAATAAATTGCCTGTCTCATAGTTAGAAAACACATATAAAACTACTTAAAACACTCTGGTACACAGTCAGCTCTGAAAACTTGTGAGTATTACATTAAATCAATTTTTGAAAAGAACAATATTCTTTATGCACTCACTGCCTAAATGAAATAGAGTCATGAAAATTGTGTAGATATTAACAAATATTTTGTGTCAATCATCTGAATTATTTAATCCAAAGCATATCTTAAGCATACATTATTAATATAAATTACTTCCTGAAAATCAGTAGGACATTAATTTTATTTATTTGAAAAACTCCAATCAAGTCAAACAGAGTAATGTAATAATTCCAAATGTCAAGCTCATTTTTGAATTCTGCATTGCCATTTACTATGTGTGTGACCTTGTGTGAGTCAATTAAAATCTTTAAGCTTTCGTTTTCACATTTTTAACATAAGTAAAAATTAAATCTATGTAATTAGTTGAATATTAAACATAGAACAGTGCCTGGTACATACAGTAACAGATCTCAATAAAAAGATTAAACAAAGATTATTTTATATTAAAATCTGAAGAACAATGTTTGTGACAGAACCATATCAATTAATATAAAATTGAGGAGGAATTGAAAGTGCATTATATTTTTCTGTCTCCAAATTTAATTCTAAGCAAAGAAATTAGAGATTTACATGTTGGATGAAGTTATTTTAAAAAGAAAATTTAGTATGAGAAATATTGACATATTTGACAGCAAATCACTTAGCATATGATTTTCTCTTCTATTAGTAACAGTTTATGAGATGCATCTCTTCTATTAGGAACAGTTTATGAGATGTCTCTTTTTTATATAAACACTTCTGAATTTCTTAAAATTCAACATTTTACTTATAATCCTCCTTCTCCTCCCCATTCCCATCAATTTAAACTTACGAAGATTCTAAGTAAGAAACACATACAAAACTCTTTTGCACACACATCTTCAAGGCCATTATCATCTCAGAATGTGGTGTTAATATTTTGTATTATTGGATGTATTAAGCAAGTCATTCTTGTAAACCACTATTAGAATCCAAGCAGAGACATTAGTTGCTGCACTTAGATGTGGTGGAGAAGGTGAAAAATGCTGCTGCTCAGATTCTCTGTCAAGAGTTTGCTGGAGCCACAGTGTGACAGCAAGCACCTCAGTTATTCCAGAGTAAACCACAGGAACCAGGTTCTACATTCTGAGGAGAAACTCCACTAAACCTTTATAACCAGATCAGGACTAAAATACACATGTCTGGAATTGCACCTGTCTAAGAGCCAGGGAGCCTGAGCAGCCAGGATGATATGTTTTTGAGGAACGTAAAGGGTGTTAACATAGTCCCCCAATCCCATACAATTCAATTTCAGAAAAGAATTTGGGGACTGTGGTAAAATAGCATCTCCAAACTTGCTATGGCAAGATGATGCTCAGGTTTTCCATGTGCAGGGGAAATGATGAAGGTAAGGTTGAGGATGGGAAATTTGCAAGATAATAGTTCATCAGTTCGTTTTAATTTATAGTTGAACTATAAAGAACCTCCAGAAGGCTTGAAAATGTCATAAGCTCTATCAAGAGTGTAGAAATTAAAAATAGGGATACTGCCTCTATAAGAGATATGGGTGTCCTTTTAAAATTCCTTGCTTAATGTGCCTTAATATTAAAACACAGATCAAACTGTACTATTCTTTATGCACTTATACTTTGTAAAGTCTATGATCATCATCTTGACTTTTTTTTTTTTTTTTCTGAGACAGAGCCTTGCTCTGTAGCCCGGGCTGGAGTGCAGTGGTGCAATCTCGGCTCACTGTAAGCTCCGCCTCCCGGGTTTACACCATTCTCCTGCCTCAGCCTCCCAAGTAGCTGGGACTACAAGTGGCTGCCACCGCGCCCGGCTAATTTTTTGTATTTTTAGTAGAGATGGTGTTTCACCGTATTAGGAAGGATGGTCTCGATATCCTAACCTCGTGATCTGCCTGCCTCGGCCTCCCAAAGTGCTGGGATTACAGGCATGAGCAACTGTGCCCGGCCTTTATCTTGATTTTTAAATGACAAATCTAGAGAATGGCTGAGAAGGGGTTAGTTGAATCCAATCAATATATTTTCTGTTAAAGAAAGCTGCCTTCTACTTCCACCTCTTATTCTTTAAAAAACGGTTAGGGTATTAATCCCCATGAAAATGCAGTAGGTTTTCTTAAAGAGAGTAGGACAGTGTCATGCCTTTTTTGGAAAACCTTAGGTGTGATTTAAAGCTTTGAGGCTAAGAGTTTACTACTTGTTCTCAGTGAGCTGTTTCAATTAACATGAGTTTTTCACTTATTTTTGTCAACACAAATGTGTCTAGTTTAGTCAATAGTAATGTTTTTGCTGTTTTCACAATGAGAAAGAAGGACTTCTGTCTCTTTAAAAATAATTTTATTCCTCAAAAATAATATTATTCCTCATAATGCCCCATTATAAAATATATCTATAAAGCAAATTGTATTAATTACATAAAAATTATTTACTCATTATAAGATGAACAGATCTATTAAAAGATACAAAATGTAAAAAGCTAAAGAAAACAGCTGATGATAAATGGCAATAAAGAAAATCTTAAATTTAATAACATGAAATTTAGGTAGCTTGTTCAACAAACTTTACTATCAGAAAGACTTAGGTTTGAATTCTAGCTCCTCCACTTATTTTCGTGTCACTTAAACTTCCTGAGACTCATTCTTTTCTCTGTACGTGCAGCAATAATTGTAATCTCACCCGTCATTATAAAAAATATAAATAAGCAGCTACAGGAAAGTTATCTGGCACCAAGTGCCTTCTTTGTGCAAAGTGTACATTCAAGTAATGTTATTTTCTCCTGTGAAAAAATATGTTAGCTAGAAAGCATTTCAGAACCACAAAATAACTCACCAACTTAAATTCCTGATTCTGTAATTTCTTAGGATACAACTCTATGTTGGGGACAACAGTGTGGGTCTAGAGTTTCCAATGTCTTCCAGGAGTTCTTGAGACCCACCATGAGAAGGAAGTGGTGGGGCATGGAATAAATGTGGGTGCAGTGGAGTGTATTGCTTATTCAGGCTTCTTTCTTTTCTAGTGTCTTCCAAAGACTCCAAAAGAGCAAGACTGTCTTATTCTATTTGAAGTATGTTGAGGAGCTAGATAATGATGGCGCAGGTATGGCCAAGAGCGCCTTGGGTCTGGGTCAGCAACTGGTATGAGCCTTTTGCTTACGGACTGTCACAGGCAATCAGAACTAACTAGGCATATGGCTGTTCTCTCCAAAGTCTTTAGATCTGTGCCTAAGTACTATGTGATAGTGCCGAAGGAAGGAAGTGCCTGCTGAGTTAGTATTTTTTTCAGTCTATTTTTGAGAGTAAGCATACCTTTCTTTCCCACATCCTCACCAAAGTGACCTTATTCACTGTAAACTTGTTATTGTGAAATGATGATTCAAAAGCAAGATGTGTTTCCTTCCTTTTCCTAAAGACTTGATTAATTATCTAAGGGCAGATCTTTAAGGACAGCTAAAACACCATTTTCCCTCCAAAACCCTAGCTTTTAAAATGCACTAAATTATTTGAGTAAACCATTTGCAATTTTATTTTCTTTTTGCTTTTTATGCATAGACCAAAACCACCAACCCAAAAGATTTTTTTTCAGGGTACAAACTATGCTCTGAGAAAAAGTTAGGTGTTTCTGAAAGATGTTTTAACTCTATCAGGCCAATAAATGGGCATCCAAGAAAAAGAATTATTAAACGCAAGACTGACCGGTGTTTAAGTATTAAAGTCCATTTCTGTTTAACTATTCAACCCACACTGATATATTTTAAAACATCTTCCATTACTTTATCCTAAGAATTCAACGTTTTCTTATGTCTGTATCAGTCCTTACTACCCACCAAGGAACAGTCGTGGGAGGAACTGCAACCTCGTTCACACACATAGTATTTCCCTGTTCTTCCTTTTGCTTTATCACTGTGTCTCCTAAGAAAATGACACACAAACCACTGATTTTGAAAAGTGGCAGTAGTCTGGAATTTTTCTGTTGGGCGAAATTTTTTTCTGTTGAGGGCAAATTGTTATTTGGTCATTAAGATTACTGAGATTCCTCTTAGAATCAAGTATTCAACATTTAAATTCCTCTGACTATATATTTGTTGGCATTATAAAATGTAGACTCATCTCCAAATTGGTTAGTCTGCCTAGTTATGCTATTCCAATCTGCTAGATACTTGGTTTGAGTTCTTCCTATGCATAATAAAGAATTTTCCTTTTGTAAACTTTATGATTTATACGTTAGCTCTTCTACTATGAAAATCTAGCTTTGTCACTCTTAGCCAACAGAAGGCAACAATGAAAACAATATTGAAATGTTATAACCCAAATATCTGCCTTTACTACTGATAATCCTCAGTTATTTCATGAGCTTTGGCTGCATGGATGTAGACTGCTTATCCAACAGTGAGCTGAGATCAGCCTCAGTTTTTCCAGTAAGTAGGAGTGAAGGAGTAAGTAGGAGTGTCCACATGATAGATACCTCTTTTCCAGGTTTTGCAATGGAACAAATATGGTTGCTGCTGCTTCTAACAATTAGAGTGCTTCCAGGGTCTGCTCAGTTCAATGGCTACAACTGTGATGCCAACCTCCACAGTAGATTTCCTGGTAAGTGTAAGCCTAATCTATTCTCTGAAAGAGTGATTAAATTTAAGAGCAAGTCATTTAAATATATACGGAGAACAGGGGGCTATCTCTTTACATTAAATGGATATTAACAAATGGCAAATGACAAGACATTTTTCTAGAGCTGTAATTTATATCCATATTAACATACAAAGTGTTCATCATAGTCAATATTATTATAATGGCTGCTCACAGATATGAAAAATATTGCCTATTGTGTAAAAAATTGGGAGAGACTAATTTCATTCAAAATTTGCAAAATTTGTATCTTTTTTTCCTCATAAATTAATTCAGACTTTAAAAAACTGCTCTTAAATGCTCATATATTTATTTAGGAATAATCTTAAGAAAATGATTGTGAAATATTGTACAATACAAAAAAATGCTATTTCAATGAAATGATGATTACCACCAAAGTACACAGTGAGCTTCAGAATGAATTTCACAGAAGCCCATCAACGTCATGACAAATACGAGATTTGGCAACATTGATGGGCATGTCCCACAGGTTTCTAAAACCTGCACCCAATGAGAAGTTACTCAATGTTTTACCTAAGTATTCATCATTTTATATTAGCTAAAGTAATGGAACCACAGTTCAACATTTACCAAATAAAGATTAGATAATTGGACACACTTTTCCAAGTCTGCCATGCAAATGGAATCTCTTTGGCCATGGTTTACATTCTCAAAACCTGCCAGTCCTCCTGTGTTTGGAGCATGCTGTGGAACAGCAAACCCGCATAGAGCAATCAGTAGGTAGTTACACAGATAAAGTGCAATTTCTACAACAGAGCACACATCAGAAATTGTCTAAATGTCTTCATGAACTTAGACGTAGGATGTAAGTGCTTGGTTTGTTAGTAAAATATGAAGGTCATGGTGGGAATGACTAAAGGAATTCAGGGAAAATATGCTAAGGCAGAGTTGTTAATGACTTTCAATATCAAAACTGAGCTTTTTTTACATTTGTTATTATGGAAAATTTCAAACATATATAAAAGTAGAGATTAGTAGAAAGAGCATTCATATTGATTATCCAACGTTATCAATTATCAAGGTTTATAAATTTTGTTTGATCTTTGTCCTTACCACTCCCCTCTCTAGCATATTTAAAATAAATGTATTATTCATGCTTTGGTGTTTATATGTGATGGAAAAGAACTTAAAAATCATTATCCTTTACATATACATAAAATAAGCTCAACAGTAATTTCTTAATATCATTAAATTCAGCCAAGTTGCCTCTAAAATCTTCACACAGAGTATTCGTTGATATATATTTTATTTCATTTTGTTTTATAACTGTGTCCTCTGTCCTTTGCTTTTACAAAATGCTATTTATCTCTTTGAGCAGTTTGGTCATTTGTCTTGTAGGGTTCTGACACTGGATTTGGCCGACTGCAACTCTCAGGTGTCATTGAACAGGCTCCTCTTTCCCTGTCTATCCTGTAAACCAATTAGAGATAGAAGTTTGAGTAAATTCAAGTACAATTATTTTGGTGAGAACATGTGTTATGTAGTGTAATAAAAGTGTTTTCTCTTAATTTTTAATGCAATCAAGAGTCATTGAGTCTTTTTAAACATAACCTTTTAAAGGTTTGATGTGGTCACATTTCGTTTTAGGAAGAGACATTGGGAGAAGTGTGCAAGATAGAATCAAGTTAGGATAGACAAGAGGCAGAGAGAAATATCCTGAAGGCAGTGGCAGTGGAAGCACTACAAGGGGACAGTTATTAAGAGATATTTTTGTGGTAGACTCAGCAGAAAAGGAGAATTGTATTGATTCGGGAGGTGAGAGAAATAGAAGATTAGAGGGTGTTTTTAACTGGAACAACTGGATGTTAACGTTAACAGACAAGAAAAACATAGGACACTTGCATGTTTTAGAAAGGAAGTTCGAGTTTGGAAATAATGGGCTTGAGGCATTTTTAGAATATGTAGTGGCAGTTTCTTTCTGTTCAGTAGTAGGAAATGTGGAGCTGGGTCTGAGAAGAGAGATCAAAACTGAGGATGGCTGTATGAGAGTTGATTCCCTGTGCAGTGGATAAGCCATGAGTAGAGAGTAGGAAAATATAAAGTATGAAAATAGACTGCTATTTAGATAACTTTTGTGGTTGAAAAAAAAAAGAAAGAAAGAAAGAGAGAGAGAGAGAGAGAAAGAAAGGAAGGAAGGAAGGAAGGAAGGAAGGAAGGAAGGAAGGAAGGAAG